>NC_057811.1:396542969-396773280 GCF_018294505.1 Triticum aestivum
GGGCGGCCCTCCGCGTCGCGCTCGATGGTGATGCGAGTCCGGCTGCGGCTGGCAGCCGGCTCCTTGTGTTTCTTGTGGCGTGCACCGCTCGCAGTCGGCGAGCGGGACGTTGCGGCGTGCTCCCGGCGCGGGGGATGGCTATCAGCACGGGCGCCGGCTTCGTGCCGCTCCGCAGCCGCGTCGATCAGCTGCTGAATCCGTCTTGTCATGTAAGGGAGCTCATCGGCTCCCAGCCCATTGAGCTCTTCTGCAGCTGCCTGAGCGGCTTGCAGATTCTCGAGCGGGGTGGCGTAGACGGGGCGATCTGCCCCCAGCATGCTGGCGACGGCCGCACCGCGCTTCTGGACGAAGCCGGCTCGGCTCGGGCCACTAGGCGGCGGCGTACCGAAGGCGGCACGGTCGACTTCGCGCTGGTGGGCCTCGGTGAGGCGTCTCATGGAGGCTATCTTCTGGCCCTCCACGATGAGGGCGAGGCGGCGTGCCTCCAGGGTCTCGGCGTCAGCATCGGCCGGGATGGGGACGGAGAGGTCGTGCATCGCCGCTTGCAGGGCGTCGTGGGCGTTCTCGCCCGAGTTGGCGACGTGGCTGATGACCAACACTTCGGTGACAGCGCTACTGCCGCTGTCAGCTCGAGGGAGGGGATCGTCGAAGACCACCACGTCGGAGGGGTAGGCGTCAAGCGATGCTGTGTCGGAGTCGACAAGCATCGGGTCGGTGGAGCCGACCGACTCCACATCTGCAGTAGGCTCGCAGGAGACGTGAAGCTGGTCGAGGAGGCTGACGAGGCGGCTCTCGGGGTAGTCCGTGCCTGCATCGGACGCAGGCTCGTCGGAGATGCGAGTCTCGCCGAGCAGATCGGCGAGGCAGCTCGCAGCGCAGGCGTCGTCGACGCCTTGCAGCGCGTCGAGGCAAACGCCATCGGGCGCAGCAGGCTGGCTGCACTCGCGGGGGAGGAAGAGGGTTCCCGTCCAGAACAGGTCTCCGGACGACGGTGCACCTGGCCCCACGGTGGGCGCCAAATGTCGGGTGGTTGGTGCGACATATGCCAACGGGTGGCTTATCATTGTGGGTGCCAATAAGACGTCGCCGGTGCCTGGAAACGGGATGAGGCGAAGACATGCACGCCGGCGGATCTTACCCAGGTTCGGGGCTCTCCGAGGAGATAACACCCCTAGTCCTGCTCTGCGGGGTCTCCGCATGATCACTAGATCAGTAGAAGTAGCTACAATCGCTCCTAGAGCTGCTGGGTTCAAGGGAGAAGAAGAACAAGGCCAGCTCTCACTTCTCTCTCTCTCTATGGTGTGTGTGCTATGCTTAGAAGCCAACCCTTTGCATGGGTGCTCCGGGGGGTTTATATAGGCCTACCCCCCGGGGGTACAATGGTAATCCGGCTGGGCACTGGTCCCAGCCGTCAGTGTCTACGCTCGCCGGCTTCTCTGCCGGCTGTTGGGTCCCGCCGATTGGTGGGTCCCGCCGGCTGCCGGTCTCTTGGTCGACAGGCCGGCCCCACCGCCTAGGGTCTTGTTGGCGGCTGTTTACTGTAGCCTCGCCCTTGATGATGAGGGCTTCGTTGAGGTAAGCGTGGCTACAGTGGGCCGCCTCGAGGGCTCTCACTGTAGCCTTACCTCATCTTGTCTTCTTAATGGGGCACATGCTTCGAGGGAGGGGTAGCCGGCTTCAGGGGGCCGGCTACGCCCTTGGCCGACTGGGGAGGCCGGGCCGCCTTCACGCCTCTCTCTGGCTATAGGGGCCCGCCGCCCGTGGGCCGTACGGGAGTCTGTCGTGGATGACGTTGAGGCCAGCATGGCTACAGTGCCGAGCCGAACGGGAGACGGCCGTCCCGTACGGCCTCCTGTAGCCATGCCCGCCTCGGGCTTCGGGGGTAGTGGGCCGCACTGTGGCCACACCCCGTCTTGTCACCGTTATGTGGGTGTAGCTTTGGTGGTTGTGGTCTCGGCCGGCTTCTTGGAGTCGGCGCTCTTCGAGGCCGGCTTCCTGGAGTCGGCCATCCCGCGGTTGTCTTGGGGAGGGAGGTTGCTTGAGGCTGGGCCGCCTTCTGTGAGTCGGCTTCAGAGGTAGCCGGCCAGGGAAGGGGGTCCAATGCTTGGAGCGCTTGGAGGCCCAAAGGCCTGATAATTTTTCTGAAGAACCAGGGGCAGTCGGTTAGGCTACCCGTGGCCATTTACTCCGACAGGCGGCCATCGAGGTGTTCTCTTGGTGCTTTCTGCTGCTCGTAGCTCGCCTAGGCGCCCCTTTTGTCCTCTCGCCTCCTTGACCTGCCTCCTGAGGAGAGGGACAAGAAAGGGATCACGGGCACCTTATCTCTTTTTTAATCTGTAAGCCTGCGGGCCTTGTTAAATTTAAAGCTTGTAATCCCCTTTGTTCATGTTTTTCATTTCGTACGAACTATACCTGTATGGGATGTTTTTAATGAAAAAGGGATGCTTGCCGGGTTTTTCGTTCGTGGGTAAGTCCCGCGACAAGGAGCGAATCCTTGTTATTGTTTAAGATAAACGTTTTTCGCCCGGCAATAGGCCTTGCCGTCCCCCCACTCCACTCGACCGTTCTCGCGCTCTTGGCGGAGGCAGGGATGAAGTGGGCTTTAGGCCCCTCGTTCTACCTCCTTGCCGCCGCGGCTACAACCAAATCCGGACCTTGGAAATAATCCTTAGGTATAGGAAAAAGGGGAGCACGGCAGCCTAGAGATAAAAACGAGGTTTCACATGCCCCAGTCCTGTTCCGAAATGCATGACAGAGGATAAAAGACTTATCTGGATCTGCAGCCCCCAGCAACCTTGTCTTGCCGCGGTTGGATCCCCGTGCTTGCAGCCCCCGGCAACTCCGGTTTGCTGGGGTCGAGACGCCGGTCCGTTTTTTTTCTTCCAAGTAGCTCAGCAGAAGTGCTCATGTGCCCTGCGAACCAAAAGAGGACAGAAGAGAAACAGATAGACGCGCACTCGACCTCTAAGCTAGGGGTTAGTCGCTGCTGAGCACTATCAACCCTAACCAAGGAAGAGACTCGACCTAGCATGCATGCTATGACTTAGGGCGCCATCGCTCATTTATTTATGCTCAAGGTCTGCGCCTGGCTTTGTACAAAGGGTCACATGCCTTGCCGACAAAGCTTGTACAAAAGGTGGCTTGCCGGGAGGCCCGGCAAGCCGCGCCTTACGGGTAAAACTTGCGAAGATGCTCGATGTTCCAGGAGTTTCTCACTGGGACAACATCCTCGGTCTCCAGGCGGACTGCGTCGGGCCTGGTGACTCGCATTACCCGATAAGGGCCTTCCCACTTCGACGTCAACTTGTTGGAATTCTTGGCCGACTGAACGCGCCGAAGAACAAGGTCGCCTTCCTCAAAGCTTCGGGCATGAACCTTGCGGCTATGGTAGCGGCGCAAGGCTTGCTGGTAGCATGCTGCTCTCACAGCCGCCCGAAGACGATCTTCCTCAAGGAGCATTGCGTCATCTTGGCGCAACTGCTCTTGCTCAAGCTCATCATAAGCGAGCACTCGAGGTGACCCGTATATGAGTTCCGTGGGGAGAACTGCTTTTGCCCCGTATACCAGGGCAAAAGGTGTCTGGCTAGTGGCTCGATTTGGCGCCGTCCTGGTCGACCAAAGAACCGCCGGCAACTCATCAATCCAGCGCCTTCCACTCTTGTGCAGCTTGTCAAAGGTCTTCGTTCTCAGGCCTCGCAACACTTCAGCATTTGCCTTCTCCGCTTGGCCGTTGCTCCATGGGTGTGCCACGGAAGCAAAACAGACCTTGCTACCGAGGTCTTGAATGTACTGCATGAAGGCGTGGCTTGTGAACTGCGTGCCGTTGTCGGTGATGATTCTGTTTGGCACACCAAAACGGCAGACCAGTCCCTTGAAGAACTTGACGGCTGACTGAGCAGTCACCTTTCTCACTGCTTCCACTTCCGGCCACTTTGTGAACTTGTCGATTGCAACATACAAGTACTCAAAGCCCCCGACAGCGCGGGGGAAAGGGCCCAGTATATGGAGCCCCCAGACCGAGAATGGCCAGGAGAGAGGGATTGTTTGAAGGGCTTGAGCTGGTTGGTGAAGCTTCTTTGAATGGAACTGGCACGCTTCACACTTGGTTACTAGTGCCGTCACATCCTGGAGGGCGGTGGGCCAGAAGAAACCTTGCCGGAACGCCTTTCCGGCAAGGGCCCTCGACCCTATGTGGGAGCCACATATGCCTCCATGTATCTCCGCCAACAGCTCCAGTCCTTCCTCCCGGGGGATGCACTTTAGTTTCACACCGTTCGGCCTTCTCCTGTACAGGACGTCATCGACGAACTGGTACAGGGCGGACCGACGGGCTACTTTCTCCGCTTCTTCCTGCTCCTTAGGAAGCTCCCCTGTTTGGAGGAATTAGACGGTATGCTACGCCCATGCCGGAGCCTGGGGCTCGACGGCAAGGACCAAAGGCATCTCTTCCGCCATGGGAGCGGCTGTCTCTATGGCCAGGGCTTGACGCCCTGCCGGAGCCAGTTGCTCTTGGGCAGGCTCAGCGTCCACGGCAGCACCCTTGCCGGCAGCCCCGGGGGCTCGGTAGGAAAGTACTTGCCGGGACCTGATTTCCTCCGCTTGTTCTGCCCTGCTGATGGTTCGACGGATGGTCGAGTTAACCGGAGCAAAAGGTACCTGGTTCCACAGGTAGCTTGAATGCGGCACGCTTTGAAAGGTAATAGGTGATGTCGTTCTCCGCTCGGGGGACGTGCTCCACCTGGGTACCGTCAAAGCGTTCCTCTAGCTTCCTCACCTCATCTACGTAAGCTTCCATCAATGGGCTCTGATAATCCTTGTTGACCTGTCTGACAACGAGCTGCGAGTCACCCCTGACGATGAGCTTCTTAACCCCGAGGTCGGCCGCGATCCTGAGACCCGCAAGCAATCCCTCGTACTCAGCAGTGTTGTTGGTGGACATCTCCCTGGGGAAGTGCATCTGGATCACGTACTTGAGGTGCTCTCCGGTGGGTGCGACGAGCAGCACACCGGCACCGACGCCTTGCAGCGGGAAAGCCCCATCAAAGTACATGATCCAGTCACGGTCTGCTTCCTTGCCGGGGAGAGTGGTCTCCTGGATTTCTTCGTCAGGCGTCGAGGTCCATTCTGCAATGAACTCCGCCAGGACTCTGCTCTGAATTGTCGTGGTACTTTCAAACTTTAAACCAAAGCTTGACAACTCCAAGGCCCATTCCACAATCCTTCCAGTCGCATCTAGGTTATGCAGTATCCGTTGTAATGGGAGGCGGGTGACGATAGTGATCTCGTGGGCTTGGAAGTAATGACGCAGCTTCCTCGAGGCCATAAGGAGGCCGAAGAGCAATTTCTGCACACCGGAGTACCTCGAACTAGCTCCCTGCAAGAGGGAGCTGACAAAGTAAACCGGGTGCTACATCATCTTCTTCTTCTGCACCACCTCACTTGACTGCGTGGGCACTGTCTCGGCGGCATCAGACTCTGCCGGGGGCCTTGCCTTGCCGGCACCAGGCCCTGCTGGGGGAATTTTGGGCTTGCCTTCCGCTGGTTCTGCCGCCGTCACTGCCTCCTCGTTGACCTCCCTCTGTGCCACTAGCGCGGTGCTGACAACTTGATTCATCACCGCCAGATACAGCAGCAACAACTCTTGTGGTTTAGGCGCAACCAGTATTGGCATGGAGGAAAGGTATTTCTTCAGATCCTGCAGTGCTGCCTCGGCTTCTAGGGTCCACTCTATTGGGCCTGCCTTTTTCAAGATTTTGAAGAAGGGAAGGGCGCGCTCGGCGGACTTGGAGATGAATCGGCTCATGGCGGCAACGCAGCCGGTGAGCCGACGCACATCCTTGATCCGCTTGGGCGCCTCAATCTGCTCAATAGCCTTGATCTTGTCTGGGTTTGCCTCGATCTCGTGTTGCGACACAAAGAACCCGAGAAGCTTGCCGGACGGAACGCCGAAGACACACTTCTCAGGGTTCAGCTTGGGGTTGATCTTGCGTAGGTTAGCAAACGTCTCTTCTAGATCTTGCACAAGAGTTGGCCCGTCCTTGGTTTTGACCACTATGTCATCCATGTAGGCCTCCATATTTCTATGGAGCCGAGGTTCAAAACCAATTTGGACTGCTCTTGCGAACGTTGAGCCAGCACTCTTCAACCCGAAAGGCATCCGTAAAAAGCAATACGTACCACATGGGGTGATGAATGCTGTCTTTTCTTCATCCTCTCTCGTCATGAAGATCTGGTGGTAGCCCGAGTAGGCGTCGAGGAGTGATAACAGATCACACCCGGTTGTGGAGTCAACAATCTGGTCGATGCGCGGCAACGGGAAGGGGTCCTTAGGACAAGCCTTATTGATATCTGTGTAATCAATACACAGTCTCCACTTCCCATTCGCCTTGCGCACCACTACCGGATTGGCCAACCACATCGGGTGGAGCACTCCTCTCACCAAACTTGCCGCTTGCAATTTCCTGATCTCCTCTGTGATGAACTCCTGCCTCTCTAGAGCCTGCTTTCTGACCTTCTGCTTGACGGGCCATGCATGGGGGCAGACAACTAGGTGGTGCTCAATCACCTCCCTGGGAACACCGGGGATTTCGGATGCTTGCCATGCAAACACGTCGACATTCGCCCGCAGGAAGGTGACGAGCGCGCCTTCCTATTTGCTGTCGAGGGTGGAGCCTATGGTGAAGGCCCCTCCTGTGCCATCCTCCCTGGCGGACACCTTCTTGGTTTGTGGTGGCTCGGCTCTAGATCTCTTGCTCTTGTCGGTAGAGCTCTCTGGCACGTCCTCGACGGCAGCACAACACTTCGAAGAGGTGCGCTTGCCGGAGTGGGTGCGAGAGGTCTTGCCGGGCTTCTTCCTCCCTTTCGGGGCTGCAGCGGCAGGAGCAGGTGCCTTGGCGGCAGCTGCTGCAACTGCCTCCCGGTAGAGCTGGTCGGCGCAAATCAGCGCGTCCTTCTTGTCGGAGGGGATGGAGATGATGGTCAACGGCCCAGGCATCTTTAGCATGTTGTAGGCGTAGTGTGACGCCTCCATGAACTTGGCTAGTGCCGGGCGGCCGAGGATCCCGTTGTAGGGTAAGGAGATCTCGGCTACGTCGAAGACGATCCTCTTCGTCCTGTAGTTCAACTCTCCTCCAAATGTCACAGGCAGTGTGACCTTTCCCTTCGGCTGGCTCCTCCCCGGATTGACCCCTTGAAACGTGCTCGTTTCCTTGAGGTCTCCATCAGGGATTTGCAACTTTTTGATCACGACAGGCGAGATCAGGTTCAGGCCGGCCCCACCGTCAACCAACATCTTGTTCACCCTGAGGTTGCGTATCGTTGGTGAGACCAACAATGGCAAACACCCGACCACGGTAATGCGGTCAGGGTGGTCCTCGGCGTCAAAGATGAGGGGCGTGCTGGACCACTTCAGCGGCTTCTGAGCGTCGAACGACGGCTCTGCTGCTGTAATCTCACGCGCCCACTGCTTGACCTGGCGGTGAGAGGTATGCAGCAAGGTGCCGCCATCGACGCACATGGCATCCGTAGCCTTCTGGAACCCTTGCTCACCAGACTTGTCGTCCTCGTCGTGATCACCGTCTTCTTGTTTCTTGTCGCGGCCCCGGGCGGGCCTCTCTTGCTGGTTGTCCTTGCCGGGGCGGCCTCCTTGGCCGCCACGCTTCTTGCCGGATCCCTCAGCACCGTCCTGGTCCTTCTCCTTGTCCCGCCTCTCGTACTCAGCTTTTTGCTTCTCAGCAAGCAGCTCGACTTGTCGGCAGTTCTGGAGGTCGTGGCCCTTGGTGCGGTGGATCTTGCAGTATTGCTTGCCGGAGCTTCCTGGCTTGTCGGTAGCCGCCAAGGCCCGGCAGGCGGCGCACCCGGCAATCTCCTTGCCGGGGGCGTCTGCCTTGACCTTCTTGCCGGCACCGGTGTCGTCAGATCCCTCAACGGCAAGCACGGCCTTGCCTTTGCGTTTCCTGTTGCGACGCCGGCCCTTCTTTGTCGGGGTAGCAGCGTCTTCATCAGTAGAGTCGGTTTCCGCGCCGGCGTCTTCGCCGGGGTACTTCCTTCCCTCTTCAGCCCGGGCGCACCTATCGGCTAGAACGTAGAGCTCGGCCACATCCTTAACTTTGGTCATCGCCAGGTCTTCGCGCATCTTGCGATTGCGCACATTCTGGTGGAACGCGCTGATCACAACGGCGGGATGAACGTCGGGGATGTTGTACTGCACCCGGCTGAATCTCTGGATGTACTTGCGCAGGGTCTCCCCTTCCTTCTGGGGAATGATATGCAGATCACTAGCCTGGACATGAGCTTGGTGGCCTCTTGTGAAGGCGCCAACAAACTCATGGCACAGATCCGACCAAGAGGAAATGGAATCCACTGGCAAGTGCATCAACCAAGACATCACGTTGGGCTTGAGCGCCAGCGGGAAATAGTTGGCAAGCACCTTGTCGTCGCGAGCCCCAGCAGCCTGCGTCGTGATGGTGTAGATGCTGAGGAACTCAGACGGATGGGTCTTGCCAGTGTACTTCTCGCTGACGTCTGGCTTGAACTTGTGGTGGGACGGCCACTGGAACTGACGCAGATCACGGGTAAAGGCCGGGCAGCCACCTCGTAAGGTAGGCCGCCGGAGCCCCCCGGTGCCGGGTGGTCCATAGCGGCCCCCGCCCGCTTGTCCGACTGGCGGCGCGTTTCGCGCCGGCGCTTGACGGTGGTTCGAGCGTCTTCGTGAGCTCATTCCCGAAGGACCTGGCGCTGGTCGCGGAGGGTCTGCGGGTCGGACGACGCTATGGAGATGTTATCACAGACGTCGTCATGACGGGCCGACGCCCGCGGCGGCTGGCGAGGAGGAGGAGAGTGCACCGTGGCCGCAGCTCCCCCGGTCCTCCCGGCGCCCGCATGTGGTGGCTCGGTGGAGCGCCGACCCGAGTGCCGCGCCGGTCGCGGATCGTCTTTGTTGGCGACGGCGACGAGGCTCCGGATGGTGGCCCTCCACTCGTCGAGCTTCTCCGCAGCAGGAGGGAAGTTAAGGAGCAGCTGCGCGCGCGCCAAAGCTTCCGCTGGCGTGGGCGGCGGCGACAGCTGCGTGGATCGCGGGGCGCTTCGACTTCTAACTATGTTAGAAGGAGCTCCGTTACGACCCAGCGGCTGCGTGCCATTTTTGCCAGCGCTTCGGCGAGCGTGCTGAACCCCTTCATCTTGCAGATGACACACATGGCTCTTCCCACGGCGGTGCCCAGGGTCACCAACGTGGTGACGCTGCTCGGCGCGCACACCATGGGAAGAGCGCGCGGTGGTCGCCAGTGTGGGCGTCCTGGGGGTCGCTGCGCCGCCCGGAGGTGGCACAACGACACCTCTGGAGGGCCCCGCGCCGCCTGCTGCTCCCTCTTGAGCACTGCGTTGGTTTTTCCTTGAAGAGGAAAGGGTGATGCAGCAAAGTAGCGTAAGTATTTCCCTCAGTTTTTGAGAACCAAGGTATCAATCCAGTAGGAGGCTACGCGCGAGTTCCTCATACCTACACAAAACAAATAACTCCTCGCAACCAACGCGATAAGGGGTTGTCAATCCCTTCATGGTAACTTACGAGAGTGAGATCTGATAGATATGATAGGATAATATTTTTGGTATTTTTGTGATAAAGATGTAAAGTATAATAAAAGCAAAATAAAAAGCAAAGGGATAACTAAGTGTTGGAAGATTAATATGATGAAGATAGACCCGGGGGCCATAGGTTTCACTAGTGGCTTCTCTCAAGAGCATAAGTATTTTACGGTGGGTGAACGAATTACTGTTGAGCAATTGACAGAATTGAGCATAGTTATGCGAATATCTAGGTATGATCATGTATATAGGCATCACGTCCGAGACAAGTAGACCGACTCCTGCCTGCATCTACTACTATTACTCCACTCATCGACCGCTATCCAGCATGCATCTAGAGTATTATGTTCATGAAAACAGAGTAACGCCTTAAGCAAGATGACATGATGTACAGGGATAAATTCATGCAATATGATAAAAACCCCATCTTGTTATCCTCGATGGCAACAATACAATACGTGCCTTGCTGCCCCTACTGTCACTGGGAAAGGACACCGCAAGATTGAACCCAAAGCTAAGCACTTCTCCCATTGCAAGAAAGATCAATCTAGTAGGCCAAACCAAATTGATAATTCGAAGAGACTTGCAAAGATAACCAATCATACATAAAATAATTCAGAGAAGATTCAAATATTGTTCATAGATAATCTTGATCATAAGATAACTCCAAATGATAGGCGCTCCCACCCCCACCCCGGCGATCGCCACCACCTCCGGTGATCTCCTCCCCTAGCCACCAAATTTCATTTCCTTTCCACTAGATCTCTCTGGCGCACTGAGATCTACGTTTTAATACCCATCTCTATGGGTTCTGCTGATGGATCCACCCTTGGCTTGGACTTCTCCAAGGGTCTGGTTTTTGCGGAGAAGGTTTTTCAATCTACGGGTTTTCCGGTGCACCCCATGGATGACACGGGCTTCTTCACCATGGTAATTTCTTTTGGCCGGCATGATTTTCGTTTGACTGAGGATTCGGTGGCAGCGGCGCTTGAGGCGGCCATCGGAGGTTCTGCTATTGAGTTCATGGTTTTTATGATCACGGAGAGGGTTTTTGGTTTTCACGTTTCTTGCAAGGCTGTGGCTTTAATCATTCTCAGGCTCCGTTCTTTCTCTTGTGATCATTTTAAATGCTTCTTTCATCTTTGGGGTAATGGTGGCCCAAATTGGGGCCGTGAGTTCAAGCTTTGGAAATTGGAATGTGATGCCGAGTGGATCATTGTTAGCCCGTCCAAACGTCGAGCTACCCTTGGCATGTTGGCTATGCACACCAAGCCCCGTAAATCTTCGATAAGATCATCGCATGCCCCTGCCAAGAAGCTCTCGTTTTCACAGTTCCAGAATTATCCTGCTTGTCGTGGTTATCGTTATCCGGCCACGCAGACTTGCATTCAAACTGTTGAGGATGCGGGGTACACGCTTCCTGCGCATGAACGGGTGGTCATCCACCCTTCGCCGCCGGCTGAGCTCCGGTGGACGACAACTACCCCCTCCATTTCCTTTGGAACGGTTAGGGATCTTCAACCAGCTGCGAATGGGTCACCGTCTATCTCGGGCGGAAATTTTGGCTCTCTGAATGTGGACGTGCCTTCCCATGTTGGGCCGTCTCCTTCACGGTCCACGGTCCAGGTGGAGCCGGTGCTATCTTCTGGGCTTTCCATTCCGTCTTCTCAGCAAGCAGACGAAGATTTTGATAATTTGATTACGGGCATGGTAGATGAAATTTTAACGTGTCAGATCTGCTTATCTAAGGGTCATTTTGCTGTGGCGTGCACATCTAAATTGCGTTGTACCTCTTGTCTGCGGGTGGGGCATGGTAAAAAGGATTGTAACAAGTTTGCTAGTATTTTGGGTTTGGTTTGGAAACCAAAACCCGGTAACGTTGCAACTTCCGAGGATCGCTCAGCTCCCACCGAGAATATCTCTCTGACACAGCTTTTACCAAACTTGGACTCCTCTTGCACTTCCGCATTTACTGCTCCGCCTTGTTCCATCAGTCCTGGTCCCAAAACGCCTTCGACAGCGCCGCCTGCGACCCCTCCCCCACCGGACTTCTTGCCACCTAAGACCCCTCCCCCACCGGACTTCTTGCTGCCTGCTTCCAGCCCGGACTGTTCCCCTCCGATGGCTAACTTCCCTCTCAACCCCATGCTCTATGTGCCGGCTGGCCATCACATTGTGGACGGCGGTGATGCTCGTCTGCCTCGGACCTATGTGACGCCACATACCCCACTTGTGCGCCGCCATGAGGAATTCATGCTTGCTGAGGTAATGCCCATCCCCCCTCCCGATCAGATTGGTGCTGCTAGGGAGGAAGTGGTCCAGTGGTTGCAAGCCCATGGGGTGTTGGTGAGGTCTGCTCAGCCTTGGATTAGATCGGTCGGTCTTTTCGAGCTTCGGGATGCTGCAGTTCGGTTTTCTCTTCTTCAGATGCCGCCCCAACCTCTAGGCAATGATCGTTTTGTGCGTTTTATGAAGCACGATGAGGGTGATTCGTTTCGAGGAGCTCAGGGTTTCCGTCAGGGTCTGCTCATGTTCTTGGGGATTCCGCTCGATCTTCGTAATGAGGAGAATATTCGGGCAGCGGTCAACACATTTGGGAAATTTCAGCATTGGATTAGTGAGGATCCCTACCTCGTGCGCACTTTGGTTTTTGCGTCTTTTCCAAAAGATATTTTAGGTCCAAGAGATGTGGTGTTCATGGATTATGCTGCTTGGGGTGGTGCCCGGGTGTCTTGGACGGTGCCGCTGTATATCCCGGGGGCAAATTTTGCTGAACAGATGCCCCAGGATGAAGACTGGATGCCCATGAATGGCAATCCCCATCCCATGCCTGGTGTTCCCTTCCCGGAGATGCCACCTTTTATTCTGCCTCCATTCCCGGCCTTGGGGTGGAACGATGTGCCCCCACCTCCGCCTGAACCTACGCATAATGAGGTGCATGAGGACAATTGGGGCCACTGGGAGGAACCTGCTGCGGAGCCTGCTGTGGAGGATCAAGAATCTGTGGTTTTGAATGCCTCGGCACAACCTAATTCAGCCCACCAAAGCTCTGAAGATCAACCCCAGGTGTCCCCTGCTCCTATCGTTCTTATTGATGGGGCTTCTCCTGCTAATTCGAATGATCAAATGGTAGCACCGGATATGGAGGATGCTAATAATTGGGCCATTGTGGTGTATCAACCTCCCCCTTTTGATGTCCGCACTTTGGAGCAGCCTGTGGTTCCAATTCCTTTTGGTCCCCCTCTGCCGCCGGAGATGATTTGGAGGCGATCGTTTGAAAATTTGCTGACTGCTCCAATGGTGTTTGAGGTGCCTAAACCTCTGCTGTCTCAGCCCCTGTCGCCTGTCATTTTGAGCAAGAGAACCTGGGACTTTGCTTTCCAGCAGGATGCCCTTCCTTTGCTGACATGGAAGGAGTCGGTATCTACTAGACCTGTGGCTAGAGCACTTTTTGTGGATGAATCTGATAGGGTTGTGACTGTGGTTCCTCCTCCTCCTGAGCGTGCACCTGTCAGGAGGCCACGCAAAGTTTTGGCGCCTACTCCACTTGTTGAAACTTCTGTTCGTAGGTGTACCAGAAGTTCGGCCCAGCGGGATGGGTTTAAGCCCACTTTCCATGAGCTGGTTCTGCAGCCCAAGAAGAAGAAGCCCAAGGCCAAGCCACTCTCTGCTGAGAAGTCTGAAGACCCTGCATTTGGAGCTGTCCCTCCGCCTACGCCCATCAGTCACCTGCAAGCTATTGGCAAGGAGCTGGAGATCGATGCAGCTCTGCTCACGGAGGATGCACTTATGGTGGACCCCTCTGCTGCTACAACTCAAGACCCCAATGAATAGTGAACTCCAATACTGTTGGGTTTGGCGAGCCCCCAAATATGCTTTATGTGTTTGGTTTTCTTTTTCTGATCCGGGGCTATGTAATAATGCTGGTTTGGAACTCTTGTGTGCTTTTGGGCATTTGGCACTGTGTGTCCTGTGCATGGGTGACTTGTTTATGTTATTCCTTTATGAATAATCTCTGTAGAAACTGGAATGTTCTGTGCTGGAATGTCAGGGGTTTAAATTCTGAAGCTAGGCAAAGAGCTGTTAGACAAAAGATTGATGAAAGCCACTGTGCTATTGCCTGCCTGCAAGAAACTAAATGTGCTTCATTTGATTCCCGCATGATTAAAAGTTTTTGCCCCAAGAGATTTGATAGCTTTGCTTTCTCTCCTTCCTTGGGGGCCTCTGGTGGAATTCTAGTTGTTTGGAATTCGTCTATATTTGGGGGGACTTTATTGCAAGTCCAACAATTTGCAGTGGTAATTGAGTTTGTTTCTAGGCACAACAATGAGCACTGGACTCTTGTGGTGGTCTATGGACCCTGTCAGGGGGAAGCCAGGGATAATTTTGTAAACTGGTTGTATCACCTGAACATTCCTGTGGATGAGAATTGGCTGTTATTGGGGGATTTTAACTTCTTGCGGTCTATGGATAACAGGAATCTACCTGGTGGTGATCTGAATGACATGTTTATCTTTAATGAGATAATTGGACACCTCGGCCTTTTAGAGTTGCCCATCAAAGGCAGGTCCTACACTTGGTCCAATATGCAGGATGATCCACTTCTTGAGCAGCTAGACTGGTTCTTCACTTCTGTTGATTGGATCTCTGATTATCCCATGACTGAGGTGTTACCTCTTGCCAGGACTGCTTCTAACCATGTGCCCTGTATGGTTACAATTAAAACCTCTATTCCCAAGTCTAATATCTTTAGGTTTGAGAACTATTGGTTGGAGTTGGAGGGTTTTATGGATTGTGTGGATTCCTCATGGCAGAAACAATCCAGAAAGGGCCATATTACTGCCAGGATAGCTGACAAATTTAAGTCCTTGCGAATGTGTCTCAAAAGGTGGCAGAAGAGCATTTCTAAACTGAAAACTCTCATTTGTAAATGCAATAGTGTTATCCTGCTCTTGGATGAGCTTGAGGAATATAGATCACTCTACAGACAGGAATCAAATTTTAGAATTGTGGTTAAATGCCATATTGAGAAATTGCTCCACCTTCAATGTCTTTATTGGAGGAAACGATGTACTATCAGATACATCAAAGTGGGTGGTGAGAACACCAAGTTCTTTCATGCCATGGCCATGGAGAGATACCGAAGAAATTCTATTGCTAGCTTAAAACTGCATGATGGTACCGTGGTGACTGATCATTCCCAAATGGAGGGTATTATCTGGGACTGTTTCAAGAACAGAATGGGTTCTTCTAGGGGCATTAAAATGGGCTTTGATCTTTCTTCCCTTATTAAACCCGTGGTGGGACTGGATGTTCTCACTAAGCCTTTTGAGAAGGAGGAAATGGACTTGATTGTCAAGCACATGCCAGTTGATAAAGCTCCAGGTCCAGATGGTTTTAATGGTCTTTTCTTCAAAAGATGCTGGCACATAATTTCTCAGGATTTCTATGAATTGGCCCAGGCTTTCTTTCTGGGTACTGCCCATCTGGAGAATATCAATGACTCTTACATAACTTTGGTGCCCAAGAAGCCCTCCCCTGAGGAGGTGGGTGACTACAGACCTATATCTTTAACAGGAATGGGTCTTAAGTTTCTGTCTAAGATGGCAGCCAATAGGTTTCAAGAGGTGATTATGCAGTGTGTTCACAAGAACCAATATGGTTTCATAAAAAGTAGAACAATTCAGGATTGTATTGGGTGGACCTTTGAGTATTTGCACCAGTGCCATCAGTCCAAGAAGCCTATTGTGATTCTAAAGTTGGATTTTGAAAAGGCTTTTGACTCCCTCGAGCATGAGGCCATTGTGCAAATTCTGAGACATAAGGGCTTTAATGAGAAGTGGATCCTTTGGATGAAGGAGCTTCTCTCCACAGGTACCTCCTCTGTTCTGCTTAATGGTGTCCCTGGTAGGAAGTTCAGGTGCAAAAAGGGTGTCAGACAGGGTGATCCAGTCTCTCCTCTCTTGTTTGTCCTAGCTGCTGATCTTCTGTAGACTGTAATTAATGACATGTTCAGAAGGGGCATTCTCCAGTTACCTATTCCTTGTCATGATCAGGATTACCCTGTAGTTCAGTATGCAGATGATACCCTTATTATCTTGCCTGCTGACAAGGATCAGCTTTTAGCTCTAAAGGATATGCTCAAGATCTTCTCTGAATCCACTGGTCTGGATGTCAACTATCATAAATCCTTTATTATTCCCATCAATGTGGACACTGTTGTCATGGCTGAATTAGCTTCTGCTTTTGGATGCCAGATTGGGAAAATGCCTTTTACCTACCTTGGGTTGCCAGTGGGAACTACAAGGCCTAAAATGCTAGATTTTATGCCCCTGGTTGATTGCATGGAGAGGAGAATGACAGCTAGTTCATCTTTTCTGAATCAGGGGGAAAGGCTACAGTTCCTTAATTCTGCTTTGTCATCTATGCCCATCTTCTTCTTGTGCAGTTTGGCTGTCCCAGCTGGAATCCTTAAACAATTGGAAAGAATCTAGAGGCAATGTCTCTGGAGGAGGAATAGGGGTCAGCCTGCACCCTCCCTAGCTGCTTGGGACCTTATTTGCAGGCCAAAAAACAGGGGAGGTCTTGGCATCCTCAACCTTGGTTCCCAGAATGTTGCACTTTTGATCAAACATGCCAATAATTTCCTTAATAGAAAGGACCTTCCTTGGGTTTCTTTAATTTGGGATACTTACTACCATAATAGGGTCCCTCAGGGAACTTCTGATTGTGGATCATTCTGGTGGAAGGATATTTGCAAGGTCATGCATCATTTTAGGGAGTGTGCTTGGGTTCAGATTAATGCAGGGAACACTGCCCTCATGTGGTCAGATAACTTGCAGTTTGATGGTCAGGTGTCTAGCCTTCAGCTCAGATTTCCCAGGCTTTACTCTTATGTCAAGGACCCCTGGGTTACTGCTATGGAATTCTTGGGCTCCCAGGATATTTTCCAGCACTTCTACCTTCCTTTGTCCAGCCAGGCTTTTGATGAACTGGCTATTCTTCAGTCTATGTTGGGTGGCCTCATTAGAGCACCTGGGTCCAAGGATGTTTGGTTTTGGAAGGGAACTACCAAGGGATACTCACCAAAGCTGTTTTACACACATACTTTTGTCTCTGCATCTTTCAACCCTTTGACAGCTTGGATCTGGAAGTCCTCTTGTACAATGAAAATCAAAGTTTTTTCTTGGATGCTTATTATGGACAGGTTGAACACCAAGGACATGGTGGAGAGGAGGCATTGGCACTTGGAGGATGGAGTGAGCTGTGTCCTGTGCCCTTTGCAGACTAGGGAGACAAGAGACCATTTGTTTTTCAATTGCAACTTTAGTATCAGAATTTGGAACTATCTGCAAATTGATTGGTCTTCTGGTGACTCCATGGCTCATTTGGTCCTTAATGCTAGAAGGAGTTTTAGGAAGCCCTTCTTCACTGAAGTGGTGTTCATTGCTTGCTGGAATATCTGGATCATCAGGAATGCTAAGGTCTTCAGGCATGAGAGGGCTAGATTTAACAAATGGAGGTCTGCTTTTATACATGACATCAACTTAATGCAATATAGAGTGAAAGCTGCCTACAAAGATGATCTTCTACGCTGAATTTCATTCCTGCCACCTTGAGGACTTTTATATGTACCTTCTACCCTGTTTTTCTACTTCTTCCCCTAGATTCTTTGATTACCTCTTGTAATCCCCCATTGTTTTATACCTGTACTGTATATATTTTCTCAATAAAGTTTTGATATGCTGTGGGGGTTTCCCCAACAGTTACCAGTCAAAAAAAAATCTTGATCATAAACCCACAATTCATCGGTCTCAACAAACACACCACAAAAAGAAGATTACATCGAATAGATCTCCACGAGAGAGGGGGAGAACATTGTATTGAGATCCAAAAAGAGAGAAGAAGCCATCTATCTACTAACTATGGACCCGAAGGTCTGAGGTAAACTACTCACACTTCATCGGAGAGGCTATGGTGTTGATGTAGAAGCCCTCCGTGATGATGCCCCCTCCGGCGGAGCTCCGGAACAGGCCCCAAGATGGGATTTCGTGGGTACAGAAGGTTGCGGCGGTGGAATTAGGTTTTTGGCTCCATATCTGATCATTTGGGGGTACGTAGGTATATATAGGAGGAAGAAGTACGTCGGTGGAGCAACGTGGGGCCCACGAGGGTGGAGGGCGCGCCCCTACCTCCTGGCCTCCTGGAAGCTTCTCTTACGTAGGGTCCAAGTCTCCTGGATCATGTTCGTTCCAAAAATCACGCTCCCGAAGGTTTCATTCCGTTTGGACTCCGTTTGATATTCTTTTTCTGCGAAACTCTGAAATAGGCAAAAAAACAGCAATTCTGGGCTGGGCCTCCGGTTAATAGGTTAGTCCCAAAAATAATATAAAAGTGGATAATAAAGCCCAATATTGTCCAAAACAGTAGATAATATAGCATGGAGCAATCAAAAATTATAGATACGTTGGAGACGTATCAAGCACCCCCAAGCTTAATTCCTGCTCATCCTCGAGTAGGTAAATGATAAAAACAGAATTTTTGATGCGGAGTGCTACTTGGCATAATTTCAATGTAATTCTTCTTAATTGTGGTATGAATATTCAGATTCGAAAGATTCAAGATAAAAGTTCATATTGACATAAAAAATAATAATACTTCAAGCATACTAACTAAGCAATTATGTCTTCTCAAAATAACATGGCCAAAGAAAGTTCATCCCTACAAAATCATATAGTTTAGTCATGCTCCATTTTCGTCACACAAGAATGCTCTCATCATGCACAATCCCGATGACAAGCCAAGCAATTGTTTCATACATTAGTAATCTCAAACTTATAAACTTTCACGCAATATATGAGCGCGAGCCATGGACATAGCACTATGGGTGGAATAGAGTATAATGATGGGGGTTATGTGGAGAAGACAAAAAAGGAGAAAGTCTTACATCAACGAGGCTAATCAATGAGCTATGGAGATGCCCACCGATTGATGTTAATGCAAGGAGTAGGGATTGCCATGCAACGGATGCACTAGAGCTATAAATGTATGAAAGCTCAACAAAAGAAACTAAGTGGGTGTGCATCCAACGTGCTTGCTCACGAAGACCTAGGGCACTTGAGGAGGCCCATTGTTGGAATATACAAGCCAAGTTCTATAATGAAAAATTCCCACTAGTATATGAAAGTGACAAAACAAGAGACTCTCTATCATGAAGATTATGGTGCTACTTTGAAGCACAAGTGTGGAAAAAAGGATAGTAGCATTGCCCCTTTTTATTTCTTTTTTTGGGCCTTTTTTTTTATTTGGCCTTTTTTTATTGGGACAATGCTCTATTAAATGATGATCATCACACTTCTATTTATTTACAACTCAATGATTACAACTTGATACTAGAACAAAGTATGACTCTATATGAATGCCTCCGGCGGTGTACCGGGATATGCAATGAATCAATAGTGACATGTATGAAAGAATTATGAACGGTGGCTTTGCCACAAATACTATGTCAACTACATGATCATGCTAAGTAACATGACAATGATGAATGTGTCATGACAAACGGAATGGTGGAAAGTTGCATGGCAATATATCTCGGAATGGCTATGGAATGCCATAATAGGTAGGTATGGTGGCTGTTTTGAGGAGGATATAAGGAGGTTTATGTGTGAAAGAGCGTATCATATCACGGGGTTTGGATGCACCGGCGAAGTTTGCACCAACTCTCAATGTGAGAAAGGGCAATGCATGGTACCGAAGAGGCCAGCAATGATGGAAGGGTGAGAGTGCGTATAATCCATGGACTCAACATTAGTCATAAAGAACTCACATACTTATTGCAAAAATCTACAAGTCATCAAAAACCAAGCACTACGCACATGCTCCTAGGGGGATAGATTGGTAGGAAAAGACCATCGCTTGTCCCCGACCGCCACTCATAAGGAGGACAATCAAAGAACACCTCATGTTTCAAATTTGCTACATAACGTTTACCATACGTGCATGCTACGGGACTTGCAAACTTCAACACAAGCATTTCTCAAATTCACAACTACTCAACTAGCACGACTTTGATATTATTACCTCCATATCTCAAAACAATCATCAAGCATCAAACTTCTCTTAGTATTCAACACACTCATAAGAAAGTTTTTACTAATCTTGAATACCAAGCATAGTAGGATTATTTAAGCAAATTACCATGCTATTTAAGACTCTCAAAATAATCTAAGTGAAGCATGAGAGATCAATAGTTTCTATAAAACAAATCTACCACCGTGCTCTAAAAGATATAAGTGAAGTACTAGAGCAAAACCATATAACTCAAAAGATATAAGTGAAGCACATAGAGTATTCTAACAAATTCCAAATCATGTATGGCTCTCTCAAAAGGTGTGTACAGCAAGGATGATTGTGGTAAACTAAAAAGCAAATACTAAAATCATACAAGACGCTCCAAGCAAAACACATATCATGTGGTGAATAAAAATATAGCTCCAAGTAAAGTTACCGATGGAAGTAGACAAAAGAGGGGATGCCTTCCGGGGAATCCCCAAGCTTAGGCTCTTGCCACTCCTTGTTCCATAATCCATCAAAATCTTTCACCCAAAACTTGAAAACTTCACAACACAAAACTCAACAGAAATCTCGTGAGCTCCGTTAGCGAAAGAAAACAAAAGACCACTTCAAGGTACTGTAATGAACTCATTCTTTATTTATATTGGTGTTAAACATACTGTATTCCAACTTCTCTATGGTTTATAAACTATTTTACTAGCCATAGATTCATCAAAATAAGCAAACAACACACGAAAAACAGAATCTGTCAAAAACAGAACAGTCTGTAGTAATCTGTAACTAACGCAAACTTCTGAACTCCAAAAAATTAGCCAAAATAGGACGACCTAGTAAAAAAATTTATTGATCAGAAGCAATTGGAATCACTATTTTATCACGTTCTGGTGATTTTTAACAATTATTTTCGTGAACAGAAAGTTTCTGGAAATTTCTGCAAGATCAAATAACTATCATCCAAGAAGATCCTATAGGTTTAACTTGGCACAAACACTAATTAAAACACATCTAACCAGAGGCTAGAACAAATATTTATTCCTAAACAGAAGCAAAAAGCAAAAAACTAAAAATAAAATTGGGTTGCCTCCCAACAAGCGCTATCGTTTAACGCCCCTAGCTAGGCATAGATAATTTTAATGATGCTCGCATGAGAGACAAGAATTGAAGCACAAAGAGAGCATCATGAAACACGTGACAAACACATCTAAGTCTAACATACTTCCTATGCATAGGCATCTTATAAGCAAACAAATTATCATAGCAAGCAAAAACTAGCATATGCAAGGAAGCGGAAAGAAACAATAGCAATCTCAACATAACGAGAGGTAATTTATTATCATGAAAATTTCTACAACCATATTTTCCTCTCTCATAATAATTACATGTGGGATCATAAGCAAATTCTACAAAATAGCTATCACATAAAATATTTTCAATACAATCCACATGCATGCAAAGTTGACACTCTTCCGAAATAGTGGGATTAACATTAACTAAAGTCATGACCTCTCCAAACCCACTTTTATCAAAAATTTCATAAGATTGAATATTCTCCAAATATGTGGGATCTAAAGTTGACACTCTTCCAAACCCACTTTCGATATTATTGCAAACAATATTATCAATCTCATATTCATCATGGGGATTAAATAAATTTTCAAGATCACAAGAAGAATCACCCCAATCATGATCATTGCAACAAGTAGTAGACATAGCAAAACTAGCATCCCCAAGCTTAGGGTTTTGCATATTATTAGCACAATTGACATCCAGAGAATTTATAGTAAAATCATTGAAATCATGCTTTTCATCGAGGGAACTATCAAGCATGGGTGCAATAGCAACGATCTCATTTTTAACATAAGGAACTATAGCAAATTCGTCTTCATAAATATTGGCATCATGGCCACAAGAATAGCAAGATCATGTTCATCAAGGGATATTTCAACCAAATCATCGGAATCATCATTATCTATAGATTCATGCATATCATTATTTTCTTCCAAAGCAATGGTCATTCTTTCAATAAATTCTTGGACATAGACATTATGAGCAAGGTTTTCATTGCAATATTTAAGTGTGACGGAATTTTCAGATTTGGTGAGAGTAAAATCATACTTTTCAATCAAAGAAGCAACTTCATGAGCACCCTTAAAAAAGACAAATTCTTCAATTTGTTCGATATCATAGTAACTATAAACACCCTTTGCATAGGAAGATAAGATTTCATTATCATTGAACTCACATAGGTAGGGAAGGTGTTTTTTAGGGTTCTTAGAGCAACAAGTAAAATCACACATTTCACAAAGATTCCAAGCATAGCATAGCAAACTATTTATATGATACCATAAGAGCTTCCCTTTTTCAGACAAACGATGACGCACAAAATGAGCATGCTCATCTAAGGATTTCCCATCAACTAGGCTAGTTGGGGTTTCAGCACGAGCGCATAAGGATCGAAGATGATCCAAGTAGAACACTTTAAGTGGATCCATATCAATAGATTTTGAGCAAGCGAAGATGCAAGCATATAGAAGGCACATGGCAACACGAGAAAACAAGAAGCAAGCGAAAAAGAGGCGAACTAAAAAGAGAGGGCGAATAAAACGGCAAGGGTGAAGTGGGGGAGAGGAAAACGAGAGGCAAATGGCAAATAATGTAATGCGGGAGATAAGGGATTGTGATGGGTACTTGGTATGTTGACTTTTGCGTAGACCTCCCCGGCAACGGCGCCAGAAATCCTTCTTGCTACCTCTTGAGCACTGCATTGGTTTTTCCTTGAAGAGGAAAGGGTGATGCAACAAAGTAGCGTAAGTATTTCCCTCAGTTTTTGAGAACCAAGGTATCAATCCAGTAAGAGGCTACGCGCGAGTCCCTCGTACCTACACAAAACAAATAACTCCTCGCAACCAACACGATAAGGGGTTGTCAATCCCTTCACGGTCACTTACGAGAGTGAGATCTGATAGATATGATAGGATAATATTTTTGGTATTTTTGTGATAAAGATGCAAAGTAAAATAAAAGCAAAATAAAAAGCAAAGGAAATAACTAAGTGTTGGAAGATTAATATGATGAAGATAGACCCAGGGGCCATAAGTTTCACTAGTGGCTTCTCTCAAGAGCATAAGTATTTATGGTGGGTGAACGAATTACTGTTGAGCAATTGACAGAATTGAGCATAGTTATGAGAATATCTAGGTATGATCATGTATATAGGCATCACGTCCGAGACAAGTAGACCGACTCCTGCCTGCATCTACTACTATTACTCCACTCATCGACCGCTATCCAGCATGCATCTAGAGTATTAAGTTCATGAAAACAGAGTAACGCCTTAAGCAAGATGACATGATGTAGAGGGATAAACTCATGCAATATGATAAAACCCCCATCTTGTTATCCTCGATGGCAACAATACAATACGTGCCTTGCTGCTCCTGCTGTCACTGGGAAAGGACACCGCAAGATTGAACCCAAAGCTAAGCACTTCTCCCATTGCAAGAAAGATCAATCTAGTAGGCCAAACCAAACTGATAATTCGAAGAGACTTGCAAAGATAACCAATCATACATAAAAGAATTTAGAGAAGATTCAAATATTGTTCATAGATAATCTTGATCATAAACCCACAATTCATCGGTCTCAACAAACAGACCGCAAAAAGAAGATTACATCGAATAGATCTTCACGAGAGAGGGGGAGAACATTGTATTGAGATCCAAAAAGAGAGAAGAAGCCATCTATCTACTAACTATGGACCCGAAGGTCTGAGGTAAACTACTCACACTTCATCGGAGAGGCTATGGTGTTGATGTAGAAGCCCTCCGTGATGGATGCCCCCTCCGGCGGAGCTCCGGAACAGTCCCCAAGATGGGATCTCGTGGGTACAGAAGGTTGCGACGGTGGAATTAGGTTTTTGGCTCCGTATCTGATCGTTTGGGGGTACGTAGGTATATATAGGAGGAAGAAGTACGTCGGTGGAGTAACATGGGGCCCACGAGGGTGGAGGGCGCGCCCCCTACCTCGTGGCCTCCTGGAAGCTTCTCTTACGTAGGGTCCAAGTCTCCTGGATCATGTTCGTTCCAAAAATCACGCTCCCGTAGGTTTCATTCCGTTTGGACTCCGTTTGATATTGTTTTTCTGCGGAACTCTGAAATAGGCAAAAAACAGCAATTCTGGGCTGGGCCTCCGGTTAATAGGTTAGTCCCAAAAATAATATAAAAGTGGATAATAAAGCCCAATATTGTCCAAAACAGTAGATAATATAGCATGGAGCAATCAAAAATTATAGATACGTTGGAGACGTATCACCTGCGGGGGGCCCAGCTTTGTCTTTGGATCCGGCAATGTGTAGCCGGTCGTCTAGCGCGCGAACGACGCCGCTCGCCAGGCTCCGACTGCCTGGGCGATGTTGGTGCTCGCGGACCGTGGCCCGGGTCCTGTACGCGATCGGTCCACTGCTCGTCCGCACCGGCACGGGCCGTTCGGCTCCCAATGAGCCGATCGCCGTGGCTGTCTTCTTCTTAGGAGCCATGGCGACGAAGAACTGCTAGGCTAACTACGAGACTAGATTCTCACAATTGCGCCCCCTACGTGGCGCGCCGAAGATGTCGGTGTGAAACGACACCTATGGGATCACAAGAATCCCTACTACGGTTGACGGGGCGCGGGGTTGCGAGAAGGGCAGGGCTAGTAGACAGCACAAGGATCGTTTACCCAGGTTCGGGCCGCGAGGATGCGTAAAACCCTAGTCCTGCTTTGGTGGGTGTATTTCAGAGAGTTCTTGAGCTCTCGAACTAGCTGTGGTCAGTGTGTGGTTCAAAAGAGCCGAATCCTTCTCCAGTATGCCATGGGCCTCCTTTTATAGTTGGAAGGGGCTGCCACAGTGGCACACCGGAGGTGGAAAGGCGTACAGTGCCCTGAGCTCATCGCTCGTATTACAGGACAAGATGCATTTAATGCGTAGCTTAGGTGTCCCCTTGCTTTATTGGGGACGGGGGCGAGGCCCGTCCCGTCCGTCCCTGCTCCTCCTCGCCTTGACAAGCACCCTGGCCAGCGAGGTGCGTGGTGCCATGTAGGCAGGTAGGCAGGTGAGGTGGCGCAGTGGCGGAGCCTTCACGAAGATCTGCATGCCGCCACGCAGGCGCTCGATGAGTTGGCCTGGGAGCTGCATGTTGCCACGCAGGTGCCCGCCCAGCTTGTTGGGCTGGCAGCTGCATGTGAATGGCGGTGGAAGCTTGGTTGGCGCGGGCCTGGCGGTGGCCCCGCTGGCGTCCTTGGCGAGGGCCTTGCCGGGTGGCCCGGCAAGGGTTTTGCCGTGTGGCCCGGCAAGGGGCTTGCCGCGACGCGTTGTCGTCCACGGCAAGGACCTTCCGGGGGTCTGGTGGCCTTCCTTGGCAAGGATCTTGCCGAGGATCGTCATCATCTAATCCTCATCTGATCTTGAATATGTCTTCACAAAGATCTGCATGCCACCACAGAGGTGCCTTCCCGAGCCCTGGCCCCACGTGGATGATGGCGTTGGGGACCGTGGGCTCAAGGGTGGCTCGCTCTGTTGGTGTGGGGCGAGCTGCCCCGACAAGGGTCTTGCCGGGGCTGCTGAGGCTGCCCCGGCAAGGGTCTTGCCGGGGGAACCTGCTTCGTCCCTCTACTCTTTGTGGTCTTGGCCTTGGCGTTGCTCTGATTATCTTGGGCTTCAGTCTTACCTCGGCTCACCTCCCCTGTTCTGCTTGGCGTGACCGTAGGTGCGGCTCCGACTACCCGTGCACAGGTATAGGGGTACAAAAATGCACCCCTCTTTTTGTACACCGACAATATTTGATTCACCAAATGAAGGGATTGGAAGATGCTTGATGGCTAAAGGCCCCGAGGTATCACACCCCGAGTATGTTGATTTCAATAGTGATGAGGATGATTTGCTAGGTGATGATGATTTACTTGTTGACAACTCTAGTGATGAAAGCTATGATGAAATTGCTATTAATCATGCTAATCAAGATAAAATGAATGACGATGATAAGAAGGAGATTGAACATCTAACTAAAGAACTAAACACTGTTAAGTTAGGTCATGAAACTACCTTAGAGGATCATCGAGAGCTTTTAAAGACTCTTGAAAAGCTATGCTTTGAAAAGCTAACCTAGAGCAAGATCATGGGTTCTTAACAGCAATCAATGATGATCTTCGTAAGAAAAGTTCTTCTTACATTGCCAAGAGTTTACTCTTGTCTACTTACATGCCACAAGTAAAATCTAGCAACAAGAGTAAGAAAGATTCTTCTTCTAGTAGTAACAATAATCATGTTAAATCCATTGTTGCTTCCAGTAGTTCTCTTGATCCCACTAATGATTCTCTTAGCCAAGTTACACTTGAGAAAGAAAATAGCTTATTGAAGGGAATTATAGAGAAAGGTGTTTACAAGAGCCTTGCCAGAAGTAAGCAATTTGAGGAAATTGTACGCAAGCAAGGAAGGCACTGGAAGAATCAAGGTATTGGTTTTGAACGCAAGTTCAATGCCAATGGAGTTGAGTGGGAAGAAGATCAATACCCCAAGACGAAGTTTGTTCCTCAACAAGAGAAGTATGATCCCACTTCTTTCAAGGGAACACAAGCTCAAGATGATCTTCCACCACAAGACCACAAGCTAAAAGGCAAGGACAAGCTTCAAGTGGAGATTGATGCATTTGAAGAAGCTCCTAAGGCCTTGGTCAAGTGGGTTCCCAAGACTATATCAAGTTCTACTTCATCAAGTATGACTACAACTCCAAGGATCCCCATCAAGATGATGTGGATCCCAAAGAAGAAGAACTAGAGTGTTCTCGAGGGTGACTCCGCCAACATACCTCACTCATATTCATTTCGGCAAGGACAAGTGCAATCAACTTTCACATCTTGCACTAGTTCAAGGAGTCACAAACCCTCTTGTTGGTAAGACAAGGGACAAGGTAACCTAATGCTTTCGTGGAGAACATCATGTGTGTATTTCACTCTATGTCTATGGATATCCTTGTGTGCTCGTTGTGGGACTAACCCATGTAGGTATTGAAAGTGCAACTCACTCCAATGGATTTCTCCAAATGATCTACATCAATATTGAGCATCTACATCTTCAACACCTACATGAAGTCATCATCGACAAAACCCAAGGTTAGTTCATCCCTCTTAGGGGGGATATCACATCTAGGGGGAGCTTTGCTCTAAGAATTGAGTTAAAGCAACTCTAATGGTGTGAACACAACAATGATTTATGTAAAAGTGGTAACCCCACTTGTGCTTAAACGATGAGTATGACCTACGATCAAATGTTCTCATTTGCCTCCTCAGTCAATATACTCATATATAGATCCCAGTCATCGCCAAATTGCTTGATAGATGCTAGAGTGTTTGTGCATGCTTTGTCACATATTTCATTTGCTATCTTATTGTGTGAGCATGTTGGTTGCATATGTTTTCTCATTCGAGGACATCCATTTGTTGGTTTGATTGTTTGGCTTTTCTTTTGCCAAATGGATGAACAAGAATGCCTAAGTACTCCCTCTAGCTATCTATGATTTTCTCGTCTCAAACTCTTTTCATGCTACATCACAAAGTTTTATCAAGTCGAATTCGGACCCTCCGGGTGAGGAGCACTCGGAGCCACCGATCCGTCAAGGGCTTAACTTCCAAAACCTCTCAATGACATCTCGGTCCGACCGATTCATTCCCCTCGGTCTCACTGAACTCATTGGGTTGATCTAGGTTTTCTCCTCGGTGCAACCGATTAGAACAGTTCGGTCACACCGAGTAACTCGGTGCCACCGAGTCATTCCACTCGGTTACACCGACGGTGACTGGGTATATATATCCGCGGGTTGAAAATTGGAAATTTCTTCAAACCTCCAACCGCGCCTGCCCAGCTCTGCCACCCCTCTGGTCTCCCGATCGTCTCCGTCGTCGCCTGCGACCTCCTGCCGCTGGTCGCCGCCACCGTCAATGGGATTCTCCTCCGCTGTTGTCGCCGTAGCGAGTTCATCAGCAAGTTAGGGTGAACTCGACCCCTTGTGCAATCTTTAACTACGATTCTTGCACAAAGGACAATGCCATGATTCTTGCCACGATTGAGATCCTTATATCCAACCAAAACATCCTCTAGATAAGATTTGATGCAAAAACTTAGGGTTAGGTTTCCGCCGAACTCGCCTTGGACCGACCGATTTGGAGTATTCGGTCTCATTGATTTGGCCCGGGCCATTGCACATGTACTACTCGGTCTGACTGAAGTGTACAAATTGGTGTGACCGAGTTCAATTTCTCTGTGAAACCCTAGCATCTCGGAGTCACCGAACTGTGTCTCGGTCTGACCTATTTCACATGTTCAAACTCCAAAGTTGCTTCGGTGTCACCGAGTGTGTCATATCGGTAGCTCCGAAATGCTTTCTGTAGAAATCTAAAATTAAGTTTTTGTCTCAACTTTTTGCCAAAAATAGCTGTGCTTTGTGATGCACATCTACTCTATCTCTACCTATCTATTCACAGGGTCCGTGTCAGCCATGTCAGACAACAGGAACAGCCAGAACATGTCAGAGGAGAATGCAAATCTCAGTGAGGGAACTAGCCCCTCAAACAGCAGCTATGATGAGCATAGCAGAAGCACCCCAAGCAACCTGCCTAAGGCTGCAACCAGGCAGAGGAGGAAGAGAAACTCTGAATCAAAATATGAAGACTTTATGGTTGATGAGGAGGTCACTTCCAAGAAGAAGGTGATCAAGAAGGAACAAGTTGTTGCTGCTGGCATCAAGCCAGGAATGAAGAAGAAGGCTCCTGCTCAGAGGAAGCCCATGTCCAAAGCTAGAGCCTCAACTCAGGAAACCATGGAGTTCAATCCTCAACCAAGAGAAGAAGAGGTTGCTGGAGGCAAGAAAAGGAAAGAAAGAGTCAAGAAGACCATTGCCAGAGTGATTGGCAGATCACCAATGATGAAAGATCCAGATGAAGATGATGAGGAAGAAGTAGATGCTGCACCAGCTCAGAAATCTCAGAAATTGATGGGAGATGCTATCAAGTCTGGGGCTGCTCCATCCAAGCCCAAGACAGCTCCCAAGGCATTAGCTCAAGCTCCAAAGCCAACAATACCTAAGAGAAGCACAAGAAATATCTCAACTGCAGAGAAGAACAAGGCCCCAGTGCCTGAAGTTCAAGAAGATGAGGAGCAACAAGTACTCGGGATGCTCAAACCAAAAATTCCATATCATGATGACACTCATCCAGTAGCAGAGAACATGAATGTGAGAAAATATGTAGGTCTCAGATTATGGAGGCAGACACACCCATATGCTACAAGGAGAAGGACTACTGTGGATTGCATGTTTCACACCAAGGAGCAACAAGACTTCTATGAGACAATTCTTTTGGACAAGAAGCCCATAGTCAGTGACATGAGATGGGTCGACTGGAAATTCATTGATGACAATGAAGATTACTTCCCTGGAGTTCATGAGAGCTGCAGAATGAATGGAGTGGTCATTTTTGTTGGTCAGAAATTAACTAAATGGAATGATGAGATGGTGATGCAATTTTATCCCACTGCACATTTTTACCCAGATGGCAAGATAGTTTGGATGACTGAAGGTACAAGGTACCAATCTTCAATTGCTGAGTGGGCCAAGCTGATCAATGCCCCTGAAGAGGCTGAGGATGACACAGATGTCTATGCCAAGCCCATGAAAGACCATAACTCCATGGCACACATGTACAAGGAGATTCCCGATTCTGCCTTGGAGACTCACAAATTTGGCTTTATTTACTATCTGTTGTGAGGGCTGCCAACCATCAACACTATATTGAGGCATACCTTGTTGTTGGGAAACGTAATATTTCAAAAATTTACCTACGATCACGCAATATCTATCTAGGAGAAGCATAGCAATGAGCGGGGAGAGTGTGTCCACGTACCCTCGTAGACCGAAAACGGAAGCGTTTAGTAACGCGGTTGATGTAGTTGAACGTCTTCGAGATCCAACCGATCCAAGTAGCAAACGCACGGCACCTCCGCGATCTGCACAAGTTCATCTCGGTGACGTCCCTCGAACTCTTGATCCAGTTGAGGCCGAGGGAGAGTTTCGTCAGCACTACGACAATATGACCGAGGTGTAAAACTGTGGAGGGGGGCACCACACACGGCTAAGAGAAACTTTGGTGTGCCTTTGGGGTTCCCCCTGCCTACGTATATAAAGGAGGGGGGAAGAGGAGGCCGGCCTAGGAGGGGCGCGCCTATAGGGGGAGTCCAACTAGGATTCCCAATCCTAGTTGGAGTCCCCTTCCTTTTCCAAGAGGGGAGAGAGGGAAGGAGTAGGAGAGGCAGAAGAAAAGAGGGGGCGCCGCCCCCTCCCTAGTCCTATTCGGACCAGCCCATGGGGGGGGCGTGGCCTCCCCTTGTGTCCCTTCTCTCCTTTCCACTAAGGCCCATGAAGGCCCAATACTTCCCCCAGCGAATTCCCGTAACTCTCCGGTACTCCAAAAAATACCCGAACCACTAAGAACCTTTCCGATGTCCGAATATAGCCTTCCAATATATCGATCTTTACATCTCGACCATTTCGAGACTCCTCGTCATGTCCGTGATCTCATCCGTGTAGGGGAACGCAACAGAAAATGAAATTTTTCGGTATAGCGAGCACGCCCAGGACCACTATGGAGACTACATACAAGGTTTGATCTGACCCGTACCGACTCGAAACGCAACGGAAGAAGAGTCGGTGTAGATCGTCGATGCAGATCCCCGCAGCTAGGATTTACAACCTCCCAACCGCGAGGATGTACTCCCTCTCCGGACAGCTCTTCGGGAGGCGGTCGGACAGTCCCCCGGACGATGTCGCAGACAGCCCTTCGGGAGGACCCTCGAAACTCGGATGGAGACTCGGACAGCCCTTCGGGAGGACACTCGAACAGCCCCTCGGGCAAAAGATCGAAACTACAATCTCTCTACGGGGTTGCACACATACGGTGTCAGCTATCCGGCAGGGCTTCGCCGTCCAGAACTAGTTCCTGCCGGAACCCAGACAACCTTACGGCTCTACGAAACTCTTTTCGTGGGAGGGAGAGAAGAAGCCAGATAATGCATGGCATGTGTATGAGAGAAAGGGATGAAGAGATGGCAGCCCTCACCTCCTCTATTTATAGGAAAACCAAGGGGTAGTGTGCCTCCACAAATTACCAAAAAACCCCATGCATTAGGTCACACATGAGGGTGTTAAGGACAAAATGGGATGCCATGTGGAGCTCCAAGGAGCTCCACCACCCATGGCCGGCCACCCCTAGGGGGCCCCCCAAATGGGGTTCCTTCCCTTGTAAGCCACTTCCTTCTAGAACTTTGACCAAGTCAAAAAGGTGGCTCTCCAAAAATATCCCAAAAAGCACTTTCACTATTCATGACGACATTTTTCAGCGTCCGTTCGAACTGAAAATATTTATGTGGGCTTAGAACATTTCCAGTACCCACTAAAATAATTTTCAACGTGTTCCGAAACAATTCCAGTTTTAGTGATTTTCATCTGCGAAACGCATCTGAAGTGGCTCCGGCAGCTCCGGAACATTTCCGGTTTTTATCTCAGAAAATTCCAAAAAGCTTCCAGAATGATTCTGGCACCCTCCAAGAATTATCAGGCATTTGCCGAAACCAATCTGACTTAATGGTATATCCCGAAACAACTTTTCGGTACCATCGAAACTTATCCGATGACCTCTCTCTGTGGTACGATTCCGCTGTCCGAAACCTTTCCGGTGTCCGAAACTTTTTCGGTGATTTTCTCTCATACTCCCTGTCTAGTATTCAGCAGATAGATGACCCTTAAGCGTGTGACCCTATAGGTTCGGTGAAGTATAGACATGACCCGGAACCCCTTCCGATCAAGGATCAACATCGGAGCCGTGGACACCCATATTGACCCCTATACCCACACGAATAAATATTCGAGTGAACCTCCAGTTGCAGTGAGCTATTCCTTTTGCTTCGCGATATGTCACAAACACCCGAGGTGAGATTTATTGCATTCCTGTGGATCAACAATTTGTCCAGCATGCAAGTTACCTCGTTACCGGTTTTGTTCTCTTATCTCGTTTCCGTGTTCCGGCATCCCAGTGATCAAATCACAATGTGTCTGGCCAGACGATGATGGATACCGTTACACCGAGAGGGCCCGAGTATATCTCTCCATCGTCGGAGGAGCAAATCCCAATCTTGAGCTATCTTGTTACTTCCTATACTTTTCCGTGAACCTGTAAGCTGCCGTAATAGCCACCCAGTTACGGATGACGTTTAACAAACCCCAAAGTTCACGAAGCAAGCACGAAGGAACTGATACTCTCATGGTCTAAGGAATTATGCAAACATTAACTATCTCAATGATATTAACCATAAACTTGTGACGAACGTATCTCATAGCATAACATCAATCCGGGTTGATTCAACACAAGCGTTCTACCAACATTGTGCCCTCAAAATTGCCGACATAGTCATGCCCATGATCAGGAAAACAAGATCATCATGCAATACTTGAGCTAGTCTCAGAGGCAAGACTAGGAATATATTTTACCGTTTATTATACCACACGTGCAGATGAGTTCCCTCCGAGCCTCGTGGATATTGTAGACTCGAGAATCATTGCAGTTATAGCATGGATCATAAACATTCATTACAAACTTGGAGATACAAAATAACTGTTATTACTGCCTCTAGGGCATATCTCCTACAGACTCCCACTTGCACTAGAGTCATAATCCAGTTACATGGCTTCCCTAACACCAATGGCTATCCTGTGCTGCTCATGTTTTGCTCATGGTAGAGGCTTTGTCATCGGGTTTGATACGTTCAGATCCGTGTGAACTTTGCGTACTTTCACTAAACCTTCTTCGACATGATGTCGAATGAGTTTATATTTGCGTTGAATATGTCTTGTCTTATGGTGCGAACTTGGCTCCCTTGCCTGAGCCACGGCGCCACTATTATCACAATAGATCTCCACCGGGTCCTGGGCACTAGGAACCACACCAAGGTCTTCAAGAAATTTCTTGATCCATACCGCCTCCTTGGAGGCTTCTGAAGCGGCAACATACTCCGCCTCCGTCGTAGAATCCGCCACAGTCTTTTGTTTGGAACTTTTCCAATCAACTGCGCCGCCGTTCAATATGAAAACATAGCCTGATTGAGATTTGAAGTCATCTAGGTCAGTCATGAAGCCTGCATCAGTGTAACCACTTACAATGAGCTCTTCATCACCTCCGTACACAAGGAGTAAATCCTTGGTCCTTCTGAGGTACTTAAGAATACCCTTGACTGCGGCCCAGTGTTCCAACCCTGGATCACTTTGGTACCGGCTGCTAACACTTAGCGCATAGGAAACATCTGGTCTTGTACATAGCATGGCATACATAATAGAACCAATTGCCGAGGCATATGGAACATCATTCATTTGTACTCGCTCATCCAGAGTCCGAGGACTCTGGTTCTTGCAAAGCACTGTGCCAGGTGACATGGGGAGTAGGCCTTTCTTGGAGTTCTCCATGTTGAACCTTTTCAACACCTTGTCAATGTACGTGCTTTGGCTAAGCGCTATCAGGCGTTTTGATATATCTCTATAGATTCTGATGCCCAATACATATGCCGCTTCACCTAAGTCTTTCATTGAAAAACTTTTCTTCAATGAGTCTTTTATTTCGCTAAGAAAATTCACGTCATTTCCAATCAACAATATGTCATCCACATACAAGATTAGAAATGCTTTTGCGCTCCCACTAAACTTCTTGTAAACACAAGATTCTTCGTCATTCCTGATGAAGCCAAACTCTTTGACCACTTCATCAAAACGAATGTTCCAGCTCCTTGATGCTTGCTTTAGACCATAAATGGCTTTCTGAAGTTTGCATACCTTTCCAGCATCCTCATGAATGACAAAACCTTCTGGCTATATCATGTATACATCCTCTTTGAGGTTTCCATTTAGGAAAGCCGTTTTGACATCCATCTGCCATATTTCATAGTCGAAATAAGCAGCAATTGCTAGCAATATCCGAACAGACCTAAGCATAGCTACTGGCGAGAAAGTCTCGTCGTAGTCCACTCCTGGAACTTGTGTGAACCCTTTCGCGACAAGTCTAGCTTTGTGGATAGTAATGTTACCATCCGCGTCCGTCTTTCTTTTGAAAATCCATTTACAACCAATGGGCTTTACGCCTTCTGGAAGTTCTTCCAAGTTCCAAACTTGGTTTTCGTACATGGATTCCATTTCGGATCTCATGGCTTTGTGCCATTCTTTTGAGCTGGGCCCCGCCATCGCTTCCTTGTAGTGCGCAGGTTCATCGTCTTCAAGAATGAAGATTTCGTTATGAAACCACTCAGGTGGCTGGATAGCCCTACCTGATCTGCGCGGTTCAGTTACAACATTGTCTGAAGTCTCCGCATCACATGCGACAACTTCCGGCTCGGTTGTAGGGATAATTAGCGGAATTTCTTCCGGTTCCTTAGCCATATCAACGGTTGCCGAAGATTCACTAATCTCATTAAGTTGTACTGTCCTCCCACTCACTTCTTTAGTGAGAAACTCTTTCTCAAGAAAGACTCCATGTTTTGCAACAAACACTTTGTTCTCGGAGGCGTGGTAGAAAGAATACCCAACTGTCTCCTTGGGATAACCTACAAAGTAACATTTGTCTGATCTGGGATCAAGTTTGCTTGGCTGTAAACGCTTTACATAAGCTTCACAACCCCAAATTTTGAAAAACGACAGGTCGGGTTTCTTCCCGTGCCACATCTCATGTGGCGTCGTCTCAACAGATTTAGACGGTGCTTTGTTTAGTGTGTGAGCAGCAGTAAGTAGTGCGTGACCCCAAAAAGATATCGGAAGATTTGTAAGAGACATCATTGACCTTACCATGTCCAACAAGGTTCGGTTACGTCGTTCCGATACTCCATTTCTCTGTGGAGTTCCGGGAGGCGTAAGCTGTGAAACGATTCCACGATCACTCAGATGTTGGCCAAACTCATGACTAAGATATTCGCCTCCGCGATCAGACCGCAGAAACTTAATCTTTTTGTTACGATGATTTTCTACCTCATTCTGAAATTCTTTGAACTTTTCAAAGGTTTCCGATTTATGCTTCATTAAGTAGATATAGCCATACCTACTCAAATCATCAGTAAAAGTCACGAAGTAAAAATATCCACCCCGTGCGCCTGTGTTCATTGGACCACATACATCACTATGTATTATTTCCAATAATTCACCCGCCCGTTCAGGATGACCCGTGAACGGCGTCTTGGTCATTTTCCCCATCAGGCAAGCTTCACATGTGTCAAATGATTCAAAATCAAGGGACGGTAAAACTCCATCTTTATGGAGTCTTTGCATGCGTTTCTTACCGATGTGGCCAAGGCGACAGTGCCACATGAAAGTGGTGGTGGTATCAGCCTTCTTAAGGCGTTTAGCATTCACGTTAAAGACATCATTTCCACATTCAAGATTTAGTATGAAAAGGCCCCCAACAATGGGTGCAAATCCATAAAACATATCCTTACAATAAAGTGAACAACCATTGTTCTCAGACTTGTACGAATACCCATCGTGTACCAAACATGATCCGGAGATAATGTTTCTACACAACAGTGGAACAAAATAACAGTTACTTAGTTCTAAGATAAATCCTGAAGGGAGACGTAGAGGCATAATGCCGACGGCTTGAGCGGCGATCCCAGCGCCGTTCCCGACGCGCATCACGACTTCATTCTTTGCTAGCTTGCGCACCTTCTGAAGTCCCTGTATCGAGTTGCAAATGTGAGCAACCGATCCGGTATCAAATACCCAAGACTTAGAGTTTTCGCTAGCAAGCAAAACGTCAATGACATTAACTTGTATAACAATTATACCTTTTCCGGTTTTCCCGGTCTTCTTATCTTCCAGATACTTCTTGCAGTTTCTCTTCCAGTGTCCTGTGCCCTTGCAGTAGAAGCACTCAGTTTCATTCTTGGCTCCGCCCTTAGAGTTGCTTTGGGAGCCGGTCTTACCGGTGCCCTTGCCCTTCTTTGGCTTGCCTTTCTTCTTTTTGAAACTGGCGGTTTTATTCACAAGCAACACTTGCTTGCGATTTTTCCGCAGTCCTCCTTCTGTAGTTTTCAGCATGGCGAGCACCTCTTCCGGTGTCTTCTCCATCCCTGTCATGTTGTAGTTCATGACAAAACCGTCGTAAGACGGGGGGAGTGAAGAAAGCAACATGTCCATCATATGGCCAGGTGGAAGTGGAAATTCTAGGGCTTTAAGCCTTTCAGAATAGCCAATCATTTTGACCACGTGTTCGCCAACTGAACTACCCTCAGCCATCTTGCAATCCATCAAAGCCTTCATGATATCATATCGTTCAGACTTTGCGGTTTCCTTGTACAGAGCATCCAATTCCCGGATCATATCACGGGCTTTATGGAATTCAAAACGTTTTTGAAGCCCTGGACTCATGCAAGCTAGCATGAGGCACTGCACTAAGTTGTGATCATCATCCTTAGTGGCCCAGACATTTTGTTCATCTTCCGGTGCATCTGCCGCGGGTTTAGCTGGAAGAGCAGTTTCAAGCACGTACAATTTCTTAGCGCTCCTGAGGACAATCCTCAGGTTACGGACCCAGTCCGCATAGTTGTTTCCAGTCGCAGCTAACTTCTCTTTCTCTAACATCGGGCCTAAGTTGAACGCGGTGTTGCGAGCCATTTGATCTACAACGAAAACACAAGTTTCACTTAGACTTTGTTTATAATGAAATTTGCACTAGTGAATAAACATTTTATTCTAAAATGCACTCCCACTCAAATCAATATCTCTCAAAATTGATTATGAGTGATTCAAGATCCGTGTCTTGATTGTTCGCCATTGGTGTAACACCACTGATGACGAAAATCTTAACCGGTAGGCCAACTTGCCAATCACATCACTATGTGACTCTTGTTCATCTTTCGATGCGTGTGTTCCGAGCTCATGACGGTCATGCCTGAACGTCAAGACAACCAAGTGATCTCGCTGCGAGGTCTCAACTCACCCGCCTCACACTTCTCTAATCGTTCGTACCCGTGTGACACGGCGCACCCCGAAAAGATAGGTGCCGTGACGGTGCTACACTTGGGAGAACACTATCTACTTGATATCTTTAAGTGAGAGATCACCCTAATAAAAGCGACTACCGCGCAATCAAGAAGGGTGCATCATAGGGGATAAACATCTCAGGCAATTCATAATTAGCATGATATGGTATAGCCCTTTCTGACGGAGAAGTCTTTCAATTCTTCGTCTTCGGCATTTGCGTCGGTGTTCACCTTCGCGAAGATTGCCACCACCTTGTCGATGCACCAGATAATATTGCTATCTCTATAGCTAATAAAATAAGTGCATTACTTAAGGTTGACACGCAGGTCATTAAAGTGCAATCATATGGCTCCAGCCATCATGCAGAATCATGACACGCAGGTCATGTTAGTTACATCATATAGTCATCTCATACATAATCAAATTGAATATGAGCATTGCTATACCACATCACATGCACATCCTGCAAAACCAAGTTAGACGCCTCTAATCGGTTTATGCAAAATTTTATTTTACGTGGCTTCTAAGGTTTTGACTTAAACCGCAGCTACCAACGTTTTATCATCAAGTATGATTATTCAAGTTGCTAGATTAACATCTCGGGGTGTATGAAACACGAGATAATTAAATCTCGAGCCCCATACTAAACTTCGTCATACGCATGACCCCCGTGCAGATCATATCTGCAATGCCCTTTCATCCGCGAATTTCATCTTTCTTTTGACTATGGCAGAACCCAAAGAACTGATAGCACTTCCATGATCAATCAGGATCACGGATTGCCAGAACTTTGTCAAATTCCACCATGCTGTCTCGAGATTGAGCAAACACAAATTCTAGGGAAGCAACAAGAACGTCGGGTAACAGATTTCATCTGTCACCCGCATAAATAATTTTCAGCAATAGATCTCATCTACTCCAAAATTATATTATGCAATACCCATACATCTCCATGTATTCTAGATCGTAACCTGCATCTACGCATAGCATGGCTCTTGATTCCACTGTAGGGGAACGCAACAGAAAACGAAAATTTTCGGTATAGCGAGCACGCCCAGGACCACTATGGAGACTGCATACAAGGTTTGATCTGATCCGTACCGACTCGAAGCGCAGCGGAAGAAGAGTCGGTGTAGATCGTCGGTGCAGATCCCCGCAGCTAGGATTTACAACCTCCCAACCGCGAGGATGTACTCCCTCTCCGGACAGCCCTTCGGGAGGCGGTCGGACAGTCCCCCGGACGATGTCGCGGACAGCCCTTCGGGAGGACCCTCGAAACTCGGACGGAGACTCGGACAGCCCTTCGGGAGGACACTCGAACAGCCCCTCGGGCAAAAGATCAAAACTACAATCTCTCTACGGGGTTGCACACATACGGTGTCAGCTATCCGGCAGGGCTTCGCCGTCCAGAACTAGTTCCTGCCGGAACCCAGACAGCCTTACGGCTCTACGAAACTCTTTTCGTGGGAGGGAGAGAAGAAGCCAGATAATGCATGGCATGTGTATGAGAGCAAGGGATGAAGAGATGGCAGCCCTCACCTCCTCTATTTATAGGAAACCAAGGGGTAGTGTGCCTCCACAAATTACCAAAAAACCCATGCATTAGGTCACACATGAGGGTGTTAAGGACAAAATGGGATGCCATGTGGAGCTCCAAGGAGCTCCACCACCCATGGCCGGCCACCCCTAGGGCCCCCCCCAAATGGGGTTCCTTCCCTTGTAAGCCACTTCCTTCTAGAACTTTGACCAAGTCAAAAAGGTGGCTCTCCAAAATATCCCAAAAAGCACTTTCACTATTCACGACGACATTTTTCAGCGTCCGTTCGAACTGAAAATATTTATGTGGGCTTAGAACATTTCCAGTACCCACTAAAATAATTTTCAACGCGTTCCGAAACAATTCCGGTTTTAGTGATTTTCATCTGCGAAACGCATCTGAAGTGGCTCCGGCAGCTCCGGAACATTTCCGGTTTTTATCTCAGAAAATTCCAAAAAGCTTCCAGAATGATTCTGGCACCCTCCAAGAATTATCAGGCATTTGCCGAAACCAATCTGACTTAATGGTATATCCCGAAACAACTTTTCGGTATCATCGAAACTTATCCGATGACCTCTCTCTGCGGTACGATTCCGCTGTCCAAAACCTTTCCGGTGTCCGAAACTTTTTCGGTGATTTTCTCTCATACTCCCTGTCTAGTATTCAGCAGATAGATGACCCTTAAGCGTGTGACCCTATAGGTTCGGTGAAGTATAGACATGACCCGGAACCCCTTCCGATCAATGATCAACATCGGAGCCGTGGACACCCATATTGACCCCTATACCCACACGAATAAATATTCGAGTGAACCTCCAGTTGCAGTGAGCTATTCCTTTTGCTTCGCGATATGTCACAAACACCCGAGGTGAGATTTATTGCATTCCTGTGGATCAACAATTTGTCCAGCATGCAAGTTACCTCGTTACCGGTTTTGTTCTCTTTTCTCGTTTCCGTGTTCCGGCATCCCAGTGATCAAATCACAATGTGTCTGGCCAGACGATGATGGATACCGTTACACCGAGAGGGCCCGAGTATATCTCTCCATCGTCGGAGGAGCAAATCCCAATCTTGAGCTATCTTGTTACTTCCTATACTTTTCCGTGAACCTGTAAGCTGCCGTAATAGCCACCCAGTTACGGATGACGTTTAACAAACCCCAAAGTTCACGAAGCAAGCACGAAGGAACTTGATACTCTCATGGTCTAAGGAATTATACAAACATTAACTATCTCAATGATATTAACCATAAACTTGTGACGAAGGTATCTCATAGCATAACATCAATCCGGGTTGATTCAACACAAGCGTTCTACCAACATTGTGCCCTCAAAATTGTCGGCATAGTCATGCCCATGATCAGGAAAACAGGATCATCATGCAATACTTGAGCTAGTCTTAGAGGCAAGACTAGGAATATATTTTACCGTTTATTATACCACACGTGCATATGAGTTCCCTCCGAGCCTCGTGGATATTGTAGACTCGAGAATCATTGCAGTTATAGCATGGATCATAAACATTCATTACAAACTTGGAGATACAAAATAACTGTTATTACAGCCTCTAGGGCATATCTCCTACAATCCGAGACTCCGAACAAACTTCGGTCATCAAATCACATAACTCATAATACAAATCGTCATCGAACGTTAAGCGTGCGGACCTTACGTGTTTGAGAACTATGTAGACATGACCGATACACTTCTCCGGTCAATAACCAATGGCGGAACCTGGATGCTCATATTGGCTCCTACATATTCTACGAAGATCTTTATCAGTCAAACCACATAACAACATACGTTGTTCCCTTTGTCATCGGTATGTTACTTGCCCGAGATTCGATCGTCGGTATCATCTGACCTAGTTCAATCTTGGTACCGGCAAGTCTCTTTACTCGTTCTGTAATGCATCATCCCGCAACTAACTCGTTAGTCACATTGCTTGCAAGGCTTATAGTGATGAGCATTACCGAGAGGGCCCAGAGATACCTCTCCGACACTCGGAGTGACAAATCCTAATCTCGATATATGCCAACTCAACAAACACCATCGGAGACACCTGTAGGGCATCTTTATAATCACCCAGTTATGTTGTGACGTTTGATAGCACACAAGGTGTTCCTCCGGTATTCGGGAGTTGCATAATCTCATAGTTAGAGGAACATGTATAAGTCATGAAGAAAGCAATAGCAATAAAACTCAACGATCATAATGCTAAGCTAACTGATGGGTCTTGTCCATCACATAATTCTCTAATGATGTGATCCCGTTCATCAAAGGACAACACATGTCTATGCTCAGGAAACATAACCATCTTTGATTAACGAGCTAGTCAAGTAGAGGCATACTCGGGACACTCTGTTTTGTCTATGTATTCACACATGCACTAAGTTTCCGGTTAATACAATTCGAGCATGAATAATAAACATTTATCATGATATAAGGAAATATAAATAACAACTTTATTATTGTCTCTAGGGCATATTTCCTTCAGTCTCCCACTTGCACTAGAGTCAGTAATCTAGTTCACATCGCCAACACCAATAGTTCACATCACCATGTGATTAGTTCACATCACCATGTGACTAATACCCAAAGGGTTTTACTAGAGTCAATAATCTAGTTCACATCGCTATGTGATTAACACCCAAAGAGTACTAAGGTGTGATCATGTTTTTCTTGTGAGAGAAGCTCAGTCTATGGGTCTGTCACATTCAGAGCCATATGTATTTTGCAAATTTTCTATGTCTACAATGCTCTGCATGGAGCTACTCTAGCTAATTGCTCCCACTTTCAATATGTATCCAGATTGAGACTTAGAGTCATCTGGATCGGTGTAAAAGCTTGCATCGGCGTAACTCTTTACGACGAACTCTTTATCACCTCCATAACCGAGAAATATCTCCTTAGTCTTCTAAGGATAATTTTGACCGCTGTCAAGTGATCCACTCCTGGATTAATATCGTACCCCCTTGCCAAACTCATGGCAAGGTACACAATAGGTTTGGTACACAACATAGCATACTTTATAGAACCTATGGCTAAGGCATAGGGAATGACTTTCATTCTCTTTCTATTTTCTGCCGTGGTCGTGTTTTGAGTCTTACTCAACTTTACACCTTGAAATACAGGAAAGAACTCCTTCTTTGACTTCCATTTCGAACTACTTCAAAAATCTTTTCAAGGTATGTACTCACTGAAAAATCTTATCAAGCGTCTTGATCTATCTCTATAGATCTTGATGCCCAATATGTAAGCAGCTTTACCGAGGTCTTTCTTTGAAAAACTCCTTTCAAACACTCCTTTATGCTTTCCAGAAAATTCTACACCATTCCGATGAACAATATGTCATTCACATATACTTATCAGAAAGACTGTAGTGCTCCCACTCACTTTCTTGTAAATACAGGCTTCACCGCAAGTCTATATAAAACTATATACTTTGATCAACTCATCAAAGCGTATATTCCAACTCCGAGATGCTTGCACCAATCCATAGATGAATCACTGGAGCTTGCACACTTTGCTAGCACCTTTAGGATTGACAAAACCTTCTGGTTGTATCATATACAACTATTCTTTAATAAATCCATTAAGGAATGCAATTTTGATATCCATTTGTCCGATTTCATAAAATGTGGCAATTGCTAACATGATTCGGACAGACTTTAAGCATCGATACGAGTGAGAAAATTTCATCATAGTCAACATCTTGAACTTGTCAAAAACCATTTTTGACAAGTCGAGCTTTGTAGATAGTAACACTAATATCAGCGTCCGTCTTTCTCTTGAAGATCCATTTATTCTCAATGGCTTGCCGATCATCGGGCAAGTCCACCAAAGTCCACACTTTGTTCTCATACATGGATTCTATCTCAGATTTCATGGCCTCAAGACATCTGTCGGAATCTGGGCTCATCATCGCTTCCTCATAGTTCGCAGGTTCATCATGGTCAAGTAACATGAATTCCAGAACAGGATTACTGTACCACTCTCGTGCAGATCGTACTCTGGTTGACCTACGAGGTTCGGTAGTAACTTGATTGAAGTTTCATGATCATCATCATTAAGTTCCTCACTAATTGGTGTCGGCATCACTGGAACTGATTTCAGTGATGAGCTACATTCCAATTCGAGAGAAGGTACAATTACCTTATCAAGTTCTACTTTCCTCCCACTCACTTCTTTCAAGAGAAACTCCTTCTCTAGAAAGGATCCACTCTTAGCAACAAAGATCTTGTCTTCGGATCTGTGATAGAAGGTGTACCCAACAGTTTCTTTTGGGTATCCTATGAAGACACACTTCTCCGATTTGGGTTTGAGCTTATCAGGCTGAAACTTTTCCACATAAGCATCGCAACCCCAAACTTTAAGAAAGGACAGCTTAGGTTTCTTGCTAAACCACCGTTCATACGGTGTCATCTCAACGGATTTTTAGACGGTGCCCTATTTAACGTGAATGCAGGTGTCTCTAATGCATAACCCCAAAACGATAGTGGTAAATCGGTAAGAGACATCATAGATCACACCATATCTAATAAAGTACGGTTATGACGTTCGGACACACCATTACACTGTGGTGTTCCAGATGGCGTGAGTTGCGAAACTATTCCACATTGTTTCAAATGAAGGCCAAACTCGTAACTCAAATATTCGCCTCCGCGATCAGATCGTAGAAACTTTATTTTCTTGTTACGATGATTCTCAACTCCACTATGAAATTCTTTGAACTTTCGAAATGTTTCAGACTTGTGTTTCATTAAGTAGTTATATACATATCTTCTTAAATCATCTATGAAGGTCAGAAAATAACGATACCTGCCGCGAGCCTGAACACTCATCGGACCGCATACATCAGTATGTATTATTTCCAATAAGTTAGTGGCTCGCTCTATCGTTCCGGAGAACGGAGTCTTAGTCATCTTGCCTATGAGGCATGGTTCGCAAGCATCAAGTGATTCATAATCAAGTGATTCCAAAAAGCCCATCAACATGGAGTTTCTTCATGCGCTTTACACCAATATGACCTAAACGGCAGTGACACAAAATAAGTTGCACTATCATTATTAACTTTGTATCTTTTGACATCAATATTATGAATATGTGTATCACTACGATCGAGATTCAATAAACCATTCACCTTGGGTGTATGACCACAGAAGGTTTTATTCATGTAAACAGAATAACAATTATTCTTTGACTTAAATGAATAACCGTATTGCAATAAACATGATACAATCATATTATGCTCAACGCAAACACCAAATAACATTTATATTAGGTTCAAAACTAATCCCCAAGGTAAAGGGAGTATGCGATGGTGATCTTATCAACCTTGGAATCTCTTCCAACACACATCGTCACTTCGCCCTCAACTAGTCTATGTTCAATTTGTAACTCATGTTTTGAGTTACTAATATTAGCAACTGAACCGGTATCAAATACCTAGGGGTTACTATGAACACTAGTAAAGTACATATCAATAATCTATATATCAAATATAACTTTGTTCACTTTGCCATCCTTCTTATCCGCCAAATGTTTGGGGCAGTTCCGCTTCTAGTGACCATTTCTTTTGCAGTAGAAGCACTTGGTTTCAGGCTTAGGTCTAGCTTTGGCTTTCTTCACGGGAGCAACAACTTGCTTGCCATTCTTCTTGAAGTTCCCCTTCTTCCCTTTGCCCTTTTTCTTGAAACTAGTGGTCTTGTCAACCATCAACACTTGACGCTCCTTCTTGATTTCTACCTCCGCAGCTTTTAGCATCGCGAAGAGCTCGGGAATTGTCTTATCCATCCCTTGCATATTATAGTTCATCATGAAGTTCCAGTAACTTGGTGATAGTGACTAGAGAACTCTATCAATCACTATCTTATCTGGAAGATTAACTCCCACTTGATTCAAGCGATTGTAGTACTCAGACATTCTGAGCACATGCTCACTGGTTGAGCTATTTTCCTCCATCTTGTAGGAAAAGTACTTGTTAGAGGTCTCATACCTCTCGACTCGGGCATGAGTCTGAAATACCAATGCCAACTCTTGGAACATCTTATATGCTCCAAGGCGTTCAAAACGTTTTTGAAGTCCCAGTTCTATGCCGTAAAGTATGGTGCACTAAACTATCAAGTAGTCATCATACCGAGCTTGTCAAACGTTCATAACGTCTGCATCTGCTCCTGCATCAAGGATATAATTCTTCTATGCAGCAATGAGGATAATCCTCAGATCATGGACCAAGTCCGCATCATTGCTACTATCATCTTTCAACTTATTTTTCTCTAGGAACATATCAAAAATAAAACAGGGGAGCTATACGCGAGCTATTGTTCTACAACATAGATATGCAAAAACTATCAGGACTAAGTTCATGATAAATTAAAGTTCAATTAATCATATTACTTAAGAACTCCCACTTAGATAGACATCTCTCTAGTCATCTAAATGATCACGTGATCCATATCAACTAAACCATGTCCGATCATCACGTGAGATGGAGTAGTCATCAATGGTGAACATCACTATGTTGATCATATCTACTATATGATTCACGCTCGACCTTTCGGTCTCAGTGTTCCGAGGCCATATCTGCATATGCTAGGCTCGTCAAGTTTAACCCAAGTATTCTGCGTGTGCAAAACTGGCTTGCACCCGTTGTATGTGAACGTAGAGCTTATCACACCCGATCATCACGTGGTGTCTCAGCACGAAGAACTGTCGCAACGGTGCATACTCAGTGAGAACATTTATACCATGAAATTTTAGTAAGGGATCATCTCATAATGCTACCGTCGTACTAAGCAAAATATGATGCATAAAAGATAAACATCACATGCAATCAAAATATGTGACATGATATGGCCATCATCATCTTGTGCCTTTGATCTCCATCTCCAAAGTACCATCATGATCTCCATCGTTACCGGCATGACGCCATGATCTCCATCATCTTGATCTTTATCAATGTGTCATCACAAGGTCGTCTCGCCAACTATTGCTTTTGCAACTATTTCTATCGCATAGCGATAAAGTAAAGCAATTATATGGCGCTTGCATCTTATGCAATAAAAGGACAACCATAAGGCTCTTGCCAGTTGCCGATAACTCTAACAAAACATGATCATCTCATACAACAATTTATATCTCATCACGCCTTAACCATATCACATCACAACATGCCCTGCAAAAACAAGTTATACGTCCTCTACTTTGTTGTTGCAAGTTTTACGTGGCTGCTACGGGCTTCGAGCAAGAACCGTTCTTACCTACGCATCAAAACCACAATGATTTTTCGTCAAGTGTGCTGTTTTAACCTTCAAAAAGGACCGGGCGTAGTCAAACTCGATTCAACTAAAGTTGGAGAAGTAGACACCCGCCAGCCACCTGTGTGCAAAGCACGTCGGTAGAACCAGTCTCATGAATGTGGTCATGTAATGTCGGTCTGGGCCGCTTCATCCAACAATACCACCGAATCAAAGTAAGACGTTGCTGGTAAGCAGTATGACTATTATCGCCCACAACTCTTTGTGTTCTACTCGTGCATATAACATCTACGCATAGACCTGGCTCGGCTGCCACTGTTGGGAAACGTAGTATTTCAAAATTTTACCTACGATCAGACAAGATGTAGCAACGAGCGGGGAGAGTGTGTCCACGTACCCTCGTAGACCGAAAGCGGAAGCGTTTAGTAAGGCGGTTGATGTAGTCGAACGTCTTCGCGATCCAACCGATCCAAGTACCGAACGCACGACACCTCCGTGATCTGCACACATTAAGCTCGATGACGTCCCTCGAACTCTTGATCCAGTTGAGGCAGAGGGAGAGTTTCGTTAGCACGACGACATGGGGACGGTGACGATGAAGTTACCGGCCCAGGGCTTTGCCTAAGCACTACGACAATATGACCGAGGTGTAAAACTGTGGAGAGGGCACCGCACACTGCTAAGAGAAACTTTGGTGTGCCTTTGGGGTGCCCCCTGCCCATATATAAAGGAGGGGGGAAGAGGAGGCCGGCCTAGGAGGGGCGCTCCTATACGGGGAGTCCAACTAGGATTCCCAATCCTAGTTGGAGTCCCCTTCCTTTTCCAAGAGGGGAGATAGGGAAGGAGTAGGAGAGGGAGAAGGAAAGAGTGGGCGCCGCCCCCTCCCTAGTCCAATTCGGACCAGCCCATGGTGGGGGGCGCGGCCTCCCATTGTGGCTCTTCTCTCCTTTCCACTAAGGCCCAATACTTCCCCCGGCGAATTCCTGTAACTCTCGGGTACTCCAAAAAAATACCCGAACCACTCAGAACCTTTTCGATGTCCGAACATAGCCTTCCAATATATCGATCTTTACGTCTCGACCATTTCGAGAGTCCTCGTCATGTCCGTGATCTCATCCGGGACTCCGAACAAACTTCGGTCATCAAATCACATAACTCATAATACAAATCATCATCGAATGTTAAGCGTGCGGACCCTACGGGTTCGAGAACTATGTAGACATGACCGAGACACTTCTCCGGTCAATAACCAATAGCGGAACCTGGATGCTCATATTGGCTCCTACATGTTCTACGAATATCTTTATCGGTCAAACCGCATAACAACATACGTTGTTCCCTTTGTCATCGGTATATTACTTGCCCGGGATTCGATCGTCGGTATCATCATACCTAGTTCAATCTTGGTACCGGCAAGTCTCTTTACTCGTTCCGTAATGAATCATCCCGCAACTAACTCATTAGTCACATTGCTTGCAAGGCTTATAGTGATGAGCATTACAGAGAGGGCCCAGAGATACCTCTCCGACACTCGGAGTGACAAATCCTAATCTCGATCTGTGCCAACTCAACAAACACCACCGGAGACACCTGTAGAGCATCTTTATAATCACCCAGTTACGTTGTGACGTTTGATAGCACATAAGGTGTTCCTCCGGTATTCGGGAGTTGCATAATCTCATAGTTAGAGGAACATGTATAAGTCATGAAAAAAGCAATAGCAATAAAACTCAATGATCATAATGCTAAGCTAACGGATGTGTCTTGTCCATCACATCATTCTCTAATGATGTGATCCCGTTCATCAAATGACAACACATGTCTATGGTCAGGAAACATAACCATCTTTGATTAACGAGCTAGTCAAGTAGAGGCATACTAGGGACACTCTGTTTTGTCTATGTATTCACACATGCACTAAGTTTCCCGTTACTACAATTCTAGCATGAATAATAAACATTTATCATGATATAAGGAAATATAAATAACAACTTTATTATTGCCTCTAGGGCATATTTCCTTCACTTGTTGCCCAAATCAGGAGATGACAGGATGATCAGAGGACACTCAATCAACTTGTTACATATGTTTGATGTGCCAGAGAAGTTCAAGGTCATGACCTTGATTGTTGAAACGATTAAGAGGACTGCAGCATATCAGAAGAAGTCATGTGGATATGCCCCACACATTCAGATGCTCATCAACTCCAAGATGGGTACATGCACATATGTACTAGACAGAGAGCACCTTCCCTTGAGGCCAGACTTTGAGGACAATGTTGTTGTCATGGATGCATCACATCCTATATCTGTAGAGGCTCAGGAGAAGAGAGAGAAAGCAAAGACATCAAAGACTTCCAAGATTCCAGATGTCTCAGCTGTAAATCTCAAGACCAAGCAGGATTAGCTCAGCTATCTTCTTGAAGCCACAGTGAGAATTGAGAAAGGACTAGCCACCCTGACTCGAAATCAAGAAAGTCTTCAGAGGATCATTGAAACAAAATTTTATGATCTAGACTTGAAGGTCACAGAGATTCAGACCACAGTTGAGCAACCTCAAGAAGAAGCAGAGGACATGAGAGGAAGAGCTACCACAGAGGCATTTCAGAGAGTGCCTAGAGCACACAGGTCTATAGCTGTGCCAGCTAGTGACACGTGAGCTACCACTTCAGCACCTGTAGCCACTTCCCTAGTTTCCCCTCCAGTTCCTCAGACATCATCGGAAGCTTTTGCAAATGATGTCCTCGGCACGCCATCTTCGCACACCGGAGCTCCCGGAGATCATGCTTAGAGTGCCGCATAGCACTATGCATTTTCAAGCTTTTTGGTAACTTGTGGCCAAAGAAAGTGTATAGATCATAGGCTTCGAGAGAGAGAGAGAGTGTGTTTTGCTTTTGTTTGCCTCTCTTGCTACTTGTTATTTGCTTGTTTGTTTGCTACAATATTTGTGCTTGTGTGTGAGATACTCTTATGATCATGTGATTGATCATATCATGCCTTAATGTGTGCTTGAACGATGATATCTTATCACTTGTGTATGATCAATCATGTTTGCCTTGGTGATGAGTGAATGCTATTTATATTCTACCATTTTGAGCACTCCGCCAAGATGTATGTGACATGGAAGAGTAACCCATGATCCTAATCGATTGTGCATTTGCATTCACAAGCAATTTTTTTAATAATGCACAAATTTAGGGGGAGCCCTTGCTTATCACATACTTCTCAAAGCGATGATATATTTCAATCTTATTATCATTTGTCGAAGCTTTGACCTATATGTTGTCATCAATTACCAAAAAGGGGGAGATTGAAAGTGCAACTAATCCCCGAGTGGTTTTGGTAATTCATAACAACATATAGCTCATTGAACTAATATCCATTCAAGTTGATTATTTCAGAAAGTTCAATGATTGGCAATGGCATGGACTAGAGATGTGGACCCCTCAAAATGCTAAGGACAAATATTCGCAAAAGCTCAAGACTCTTCATTTCTATTTTAGTGATCCAAGATCACATTGAGTCCATAGGAAAAGCCAATAGTATTAAAAGGGGATGAGGTGTTGCTTAATGGTCTACTTGATCAAAATGCTTAGTGATATGCTCCAAAGCCCTCAACCACTTTCTCAAATCCAAATATGTCCTAAACCTAAAGTCAAACTCGGCCCCACCGATTTGATCCATCCGTCGCCACCGAGTTCTTTTGACATAGCCATAGCCAGAAACCCTAATAAATTCGGTCTCACCAAGATGGGATTGCAAACTCTCTGTTTCCCTTCATAATGTTTCTGTCTCACCGAAATGAGCGATCGCTCCCACCGAGTTCGCAATGCAAACTCTATGTTTCCCTTTCGTAACGTTTTGATATCACCGAAAGGAGCGATCAGTCCCACCGAGTTTGCCTGGCCAACTCCCTATATGCTCATTGCTGAAATCGGTCTAACCGAGTTTATGCAACCGGTCACACCGAGATGAGGTTTTGCCCTAACCCTAGCACATCGGTCTCACCGAGTTGATCATGTCGGTCCCACTGAGAATCCTAATGTTCACATTTTGAACTGAATCGGTCTCATCGAGTTCACCTATTCATTCTGACCGAGTTGGGTCAAATGTGCGTAACGGTTAGATTTTGTGTGGAGGCTATATATACCCCTCCACCCCCTTCTCTATTCAAGAGAGAGCCATCAGAACGTGCCTACACTTCCACTACTCATTTTCTGAGAGAGAACCACCTACTCATGTGTTGAGACCAAGACATTCCAATCCAACCACAAGAATCTTGATCTCTAGCCTTCCCCAAGTCGCTTTCCACCCTTATCATCTTTCCACCATAGCCAAATCTATGAGAGAGAGTTGAGTGTTGGGGATACTATCATTTGAAGCAAAAGAGCAAGGAGTTCATCATCAACACACCATCTATTACCTTTTGGAGAGTGGTGTCTCCTAGATTGGTTAGGTGTCACTTGGGAGTCTCCGTTGTTAGTGTAAAAACCGGTTGATCTCGGGTAGTGGGTCCCGAACTGTGTGTCTGAGGATCGATAGTAACAATGGACGATGGGGACACGATGTTTACCCAGGTTCGGGCCCTCTTAAAGGAGGTAAAACCCTACGTACTGCTTGATTATATTCAATGAGTATAGAGGTTACAAGAGTTGATCTACCTCGAGATCGTAATGCCTAAACCCTAGCTATCTAGCCTATGAATATTCTGACCCTCCGGTTTATATACACACCATGGGTGTATCTAGCCTATGAATATTCTGACCCTCCATGGACTAAACCCTCCGGTTTATATACACACCGGAGGGGCCTAGGGTTGTACAAAGTTGGTTTGCAGAGGAAAGAAATAATACATCCAGACACCGAAACTTGTCGTTCACGCATATAGGAGTCCTACCCGGACACGGGAGATAATCTTCGGATTTTATCTTCACGGCCCATCAGTCTGGCCCATATTGAATAGGTCGGTCACCTGAGGACCCCCTAATCCAGGACTCCCTCAGTAGCCCCCGAACTTGCCTTCAATGACGATGTAGTATCCGGCTTATGTCTTCAGCTTTGCGAGGCAGGTTCTTCATCATACCTCGAACGTATAACAGTCCGGCCCTGACCTTCATGTTTTGCCTTTATGACTCCTCCCTGTCGTTGCCTTGATTTCCACGCGCCGGGCGAATGCGAACGGTCCATAATATTTTTTTTACAAATAAGCCCCTGACCACACAGGGATGACATATATATAAAGAGGTTAGATCCCAAATGCCATCCACATCATGTAGAGAACATCAGAACCAGCCATGAAAAACTTCAAAACATGGCCAGTGCTCCTAGCTCTTCTTCGTGCCCTCATGGCCCTCAAGAGGGTGACTGGTGAAGCTGCTCAGTGTCTCACCTTCAGTTGAGTCGACTTCAGACGCAGGGATATCTACCTCTCACAGATCTAGTCTCTGTGCGAGCGGGATTGGCCCCGATCGGCAATATGTGCTAGCAAAGAATTTCCCCAACCCCAAAAAGGAAGAGTGGGTGTGTTTTGTTTCGTTTATTTTGCAGGGATTCGGATTTCCGATCCATCCCTTTCTCAGGGGTTTGTTGGAGTTCTACGGGATCCAGTTGCACAACCTCACCCCAGGTTCTATTCTACACATCTCGGGCTTTGTCGCTCTCTGCGAACTATTTCTGGGCTGTGAGGCCCATTTCGAACTATGGAGAAAGTGCTTTTACCTCATCCCTCGTCATTGAGGGGGTGCTATATTTGAAGTGGGCGGCGCCGAAGTATGGCGCATAGCCGGATCAGGCTACCCTATCGGAACTCCCAAGGAGGTATCCCAAGAATGGTCTTCGGAATAGTTTTACATTGAGGACGTTCCCCTTCTGGACCCAGTTCAGCGCGGCCTCCCCGAATTCTCCAGTGCTCCTTTGAAGAAACGCCTCAATTGGCGCCCCTGGAGTCCCAAGGAAGAAGACAGTGCGGTAGTGAAGAGGTTGGTCAGCAAGGTCAAATACTTGCTCATTCTGAGCTCTCGATAATCGAAGTCATGGCCATCGCGATAAAGCGATGTATTCAGCCCCTCCAATCCAGAGTGACTCCTTTATGGTGTTACAACGAAGAGGACAACACATCTCATTACAGATGCAAGGGCCCAGATACCCCGGCCGAACTGGCCATAATCCTGGCCGATCTGTATAAGGGGGAGAAATAAGACTTCCTCCTTTTAAATTGCGGGGAAGGTTTTTCTATGTACAACCCCATCGAACGGGTAAGTTTTTGATTATCAGTATTGTTCTTCCTTGTTATCGAGGCATGCTAATTAAATTGTTATTGTTGTCTTATAGCAGTCATGGAGGAAGGTGGTCGAGAACATTCATTGCCCCGCCCCACAACCAGAGGATTATGCTTGCAACGAAGACCCCGACTTCCATGAGGATCTGGATATATACATAGAGTTTGATGATGGAGTATTTTATCAAGCGAGCCTTGACGGCTCGGAAGTGGCTATTATGGCCGACTACACCCGCCTTTACCCTTTATCCATTGTAAGTACTCGGAAAGCTTCCAAAAAAGGAAACCCCAACTTGCACCTTATCCATCACACTGAACTGTGTTTCATAGGATCGGCACTCGGCAAGCCGCACCTCATCGAGAGCGGCCTCTAATCAGGGCGATCGTTCAAAATGAAAGGAAACCAGGAGCTCTGTAGAGCCCCCTCCTTCTTCAAAGAGGTATGTCCTTTGATATATGCCTAAGCATGAGATCAGATTGTTTAAGTTATCCTCCACCTTATTCTAGGAGGAGCACACGGCAGATCATGGGCAAACGCCCTGCTAGCCGAGTATCGGCTGATCCGTCTCCGGGTTCGTCAACCAGGACGAGAGCTGATACAGTGCCAGATCCGTCCCTTCATGAGGATTCGGATGACGTATCCGTCATGAATTTCTAGGTGGAGAGCGTGATGAATCATCGTTGATTAAAAGAGGCCATGCGCGCTCCAGTTTTTACTGAAGAGGAATTTACCGCCCTTAGCTCCGTGGATGCTTATATCCGAGCCGCCTGGGACGGACTTGCTGGAGTTACTCAACTGTTTTCAAAGGATATGCAGGTAATAGCTCGTGTAAATTTAATAGATATATGCCAGTAGCCCCCCGACACTTGAAGCGGTTAGGCCAACCGATTTAAGGATCGTTATGACCGCAGGTTCTCAAAGAGAAGAACAACGCGTTGACCCAGGAGCTGAAAACAAGCCAGGCGAAGCTGAATGCCGCCACCATAGAGCTTGCGGAGATGAACAAAGCCATAATGACCACCGATCAAAAGAACAAACTCGAGGAGGAAAGGACAAACAAGCCAAAGAGATAAAGAGCTTAAAGGCTCAGTTATCGGTTGCGCAAAAAGAAAATAAGAAGTTGAAGGGCGACATATTCGGTGTGACCTTTTGAACCATCCAAGGGACTCATAGTATCCCATAATTCAGATTGTCACAACTCTGTTGTTGCAGGTCTGTTAACCTGTCGGCCTGAAGAGGAAGTATCTGGATTTCGAGGCGACGTGCTTAGGGAGCTGTCTATGGTGCATGAGCGGGCCCGGAAAGCTATGAGAAGTATGGCTAAGGCCCTATGGCCATCCGATGCCCCTCTAGAAATTATGGAGGGGTTGGCGAACCTGTTCAAAGGTGCCCAGCGCCGTTTCGGGATATGGAAGGCGTCCGCATGCCGGGAAGGTGCACGAGAGGCGTGGGCGATGGTGAAAACGCGCTACACCGGACTCAATCCGAATCATATGGCCCGAGTTGGACCTCAGGGACCAGACGGAAAAGAGATTCCCGTGAACTTGGTATATGACCAAGTGATGATAGTTGCGAAATATTCGCAAGAAGATTGTAGCTTAGACAGTCTTATAGAGTGTATAGATAAAGAGTAGGCATTTGATTCAATGTATCAATGTACTTTATCATCAAACTTATCTCCAACCGAACATGTCAAAAAATTTCATCGCCGGCCTTCTGCTTCAACCTCCAAACCAAGAAGGTGGAGTGTTTCTGGATACCATGTTGGAATGTAAGAAACATTCATTATGTTCGGAAACCAGGCAATCCAGCCATATTGCTCAAACAGACAAAAAAATTGTTCGGGAGTTATGTTATATTACTATTTAACGTAAGAAACATCTTCCAAGGAAAATAGTTCCGTTAAGGGTTCCATTCCTTGGGTTGGCATGCTTAATTACGCGTGCCTAGGCTTTGATCCGAATTACGGGGAGTTGATCCCGTATTTTTAGAAGAGTTACAAAAACATAAACAATCTGTCGTTGCTTGCCGACCAATTCTTCTCTTAAGAACGCTAGCTTTCAGCTTCACCCGTCTGAGGTACAGGTCCAGATTACCCGGTTGTAGCAATCGTAGAGGTGCTCCCTTTACACCCTAGCCGAACAATCGGGAACATAGGGTATAAACACAGGAGCGAGGCAACCCAGCTTGGCAAAACATTTAGTCATAGAGGTGCATATAATGGCAAAAGGTATATATAACAAACGACATAGAAAATGTGAGCCACAAGCTTTTAATAATAAGCTTCGTCAAAGAAGCCCCAAGTCAAAGTGGGGTGTATACATTTAAAGATGTGTACCCCTAACAGTTCGGCAGATCCGAACATACCCTGGGACGTATATATATATATATATATATAAGCTAAAAAGAAGGGGAGAAAAAAGGAAACTAGAAAAAAAAGGATGCGGCCGAACTATCCGTAGAATCGTCGGAGCCGAGTAGCGTTCCATGGATTCGGCTCAAGGCGATTATCCGATGCATTACGAAGGCGATAGGCTCCTCCTGTGAGAACTTCATCTATGATGAAGGGGCCCTCCCATTTTGGTTTGAGCTTATCCTTCTTCTTCTCTGGGAGGCGCAGAACGAGTTCGCCGACGTTATAAGTCTTGGCCCGCACTTCTCTGCTTTGGTATAGCCTAGCCTGTTGTTGATAAAATGTGAAACGGGCTCGTGCAATATCACGCTCCAATTCAAGGCCATCTAGGTCATCCTGCCGATCGAGCTCGGCTTCTCTCTCTTCGTACATGCGTACTCGAGGTGAGCATGAATAATGTCGCAGGGCAAGACAACTTCTGCGCCGTACACCATGAAAAAAGGTGTGTATCCGGTCGTTCGATTAGGCGTAGTCTGCAGCCCCCAGAGTACAGAATCGAGTTCCTCAACCCAGTGCTTATCTGACTTCCATAGGGAGCGCACCACTATGCGTTTAATGCCGCTCATTATCAGGCCATTGGCCCGTTCAACCTGACCGTTTGTTTGAGGGTGGTAGACGGATACATAGTCGAGCTTAATGCCCAAGTTAGCACACCAGTTTTTCACCTCATCAGCTGTAAAATTAGAGCCATTTATCAGTGATGATGTTGTGCGGGACACCATAATGGTGTACTACGCTGGATATAAAGTCGATCACTGGCCCTGGTTGAACCGTTTTTACTAGTTTGGCCTCTATCCATTTAGTGAATTTATCCACCATGACCAGTAAATATTTCTTTTTGTGGCTTCCCCCTTTAAGGGGTCTGAGCATGTCTAGCACCCAGACCACGAAAGGCCAAGTGATGGGGATTGTTCTTAAGGCGGTGGGAGGCATATGACTTTGATTGGCGAAAAGCTGACATCCTACGCAACATTGCACGAGGGCTTGTCCGTCTGCTCGGGCCGTTGGCCAGAAGAAACCAGTCCGGAAGGCCTTGCTTACAAGGGCCCGAGCTGCGGCGTGATGGACGCCCAGACCAGCATGTATTTCAGCCAAGAGTTGCCATCCCTCCTCTTCGGAGATGCACCTTTGGAGGACTCCGGTAGTGCTTTTCTTGTACAGTTCACCTTCGTGAACTTTATAGGCTTTAGAACGTCGAACTATGCGACGGGCCTCATTTTGATCACCGGGAAGCTCCTGCCCTTAAGGTAGGCCAGGAAGGGTTTGGTCCATGGAGCAATAACAACCATGATTTCATGAGCAGAGGGTGTTATTTCGTTATATGATCCCCCGACGATATTTGTATCTTGTTTGGCTGCTGGGGGTGTTATCAGGTCCAGACTGGTGTTGCCGCTCTCGTCCTGCCACACTACGGATGGCTTGAAGAGCCTTTCCATAAAGGTATTAGGCGGGACGGGGTCGCGCTTGGCCCCCGTTCGAGCAAGTATGTCCGCTGCCTGGTTACTGTCTTGAGTGACGTGATGAAACTCAAGCCCCTCGAACCGAGCCAATATTTTTAATACGGCGTTTCGATATGCCGCCATTTTTGGATCTTTTGCATCGAACTCTCCATTTATCAGGGATATTGCGAGGTTTGAATCACTGCGCACCTCTAGGCGTTGTATGCCCATGGAGACAGCCATTCGGAGACCATGTAAAAGTGCCTCGTATTCGGCTGCGTTATTGGAGTCCGTGTAAATGATTGCAGCACGTAACGGACTGTGTCCCCCGTAGGGGATGTCAAGATGACACCAGCCCCCAGTCCGGCTAACATTTTAGAGCCGTCGAAGTACATGATCCAGTTGGAGTATGAACTGTACTCTTTAGGGAGCTCGGCTGCCGTCCACTCGGTGACGAAGTCGGCTAGCACCTGAGATTTGATAGCTCGGCACGGCTTGTATGTTATTTCAAGTGGTAAGAGCTCAATGGCCCGTTTAGCTATGCGGCAGGTGGCATCCTTGTTGTTTATAATGTCATTGAGTGGTACTTTGGATGCCACCATAATTGAACACTCTTGAAAATAGTGCCGAAGTTTTCGGGATGCCATAAAGACCGCGTAAGCTATCTTTTGGTAGTGAGGGTATCGGGATTTGCATGGTGTAAGGACCTCTGATACGTAATACACTGGTTTCTAGATGAGGAATTTATGTCCTTCTTCCCCTCGCTCAACGACGAGTACATCACTCACTACCTGGTGAGTGTGGATACGTAAAGCAACATAGGCTCGCCAACACTTGGGCGGCTAGGATTGGGTTGCCTGCTAATAAGGTTTTTATTCTTCCAATTGGGCTGTAGCCGCATCAGTCCACTCGAAGTTGTTGGTGCGTCTAAGCATTCTATAAAGTGGTAATGCTTTTTCTCCTAATCTGGAGATGAGGCGTCTTAACGCTGCCACACACCCTGCTAGTTATTGGACCTGTTTTAAGTATGTTTGTATGGCCAGTTGTGACAAGGCTCGGATTTTGGCTGGGTTGGCTTCAATTCCTCTATTGGAGACAATGAACCCTAGTAGCTTTCCGGCTGGAAAGCCGAAAACACATTTTTTCGGATTGAGCCGTATGTCATATGTTCGGAGGTTGTCAAATGTGAGGTGGAGATCGTCCACCAATGATTCGACGTGTTTAGTCTTGATGACCACGTCGTCCACATATGCTTCCACTGTCATGCCGATTTGTTTTTCCAAACATGTTTGAATCATGCGTTGGTAAGTGGCACCAGCATTTTTAAGCCTGAAAGGCATAGTGTTGAAACAGAAAGGCCCGTACGGGGTGATAAACATCGTTGCGGCCTGGTCGGACTCCTTCATTTTAATCTGATGGTATCCGGAGTAAGCGTAGAGGAAACACAAGGAGTCGTCTCCTGCGGTTGGGTCAATAATCTGGTCAGTGTGGGGCAATGGGAAAGGGTCTTTGGGGCAAGCCTTATTGAGGTCTTTGAAATCGACACAAAGGCGCCAAGACTTATCCTTCTTCGGCACCATGACCAAGTTGGCTAGCCAATCTGGGTGTTTGGTTTCTCTGATGAATCCGGCTTCGAGTAGTTTGGCTAGCTCCCCCACAGCTTGTCGTTTGGGTTCGGAAAATTGCCGTTGCGTTTGTTTGACTGGTTTGAACCCTTTGATTATGTTGAGGCTATGTTCGGCCAGCCTGTGTGGGATCCCGGGCATGTCCGAAGGGTGTGATGACCCACAAGTATAGGGGATCTATCATAGTCCTTTCGATAAGTAAGAGTGTCAAACCCAATGAGGAGCAAAAGGAAATGACAAGTGGTTTTCAGCAAGGTATTCTCTGCAAGCACTGAAATTATCGGTAACAGATAGTTTCGTGATAGGATAAATCGTAATGGGTAACAAGTAAATAAAGTAAACAAGGTGCAGGAAGGTCGCCCAATCCTTTTTGTATCAAAGGAAAAGCCTGGACAAACTCTTATATAAAGCAAAGTGCTCCCGAGGACACATGGGAATTATTGTCAAGTTAGTTTTCATCATGCTCATATGATTCGCGTTCGTTACTTTGATAATTTGATATGTGGGTGGACCGGTGCTTGGGTGATGCCCTTCCTTGGACAAGCCTCCTATGATTAACCCCTCTCGCAAGCATCAACAACTACGAAAGAAGTATTAAGGTAAACCTAACCATAGCATGAAACATATGGATCCAAATCAGCCCCTTACGAAGCAACGCATAAACTAGGGTTTAAGCTTCTGTTACTCTAGCAACCCATCATCTACTTATTACTTCCCAATGCCTTCCCCTAGGCCCAAATAATGTTGAAGTGTCATGTAGTCGACGTTCACATAAGACCACTAGAGGAAAGACAACATACATCTCATCAAAATATCGAACGAATACCAAATTCACATGATTACTTATAACAAGACTTCTCCCATGTCCTCAGGAACAAATGTAACTACTCACAAAGCATATTCATAGTCATAATCAGAGGAGTATTAATTATCATTAAGGATCTGAACATATGATCTTCCACTGAATAAACCAACTAGCATCAACTACAAGGAGTAATCAACACTACTAGCAACCCACAGGTACCAATCTGAGGTTTTGGGACCAATATCGAATACAAGAGATGAACTAGGGTTTGAGAGGAGATGGTGCTGGTGAAGATGTTGATGGAGATTGAGCCTCCCTCGATGAGAGGATCAATGGTGATGACGATGGCGATGATTTCCCCCTCCGGGAGGGATGTTTCCCCGGCAGAATAGCTCCACCGGAGCCCTAGATTGGTTCTGCCCAGGTTCCGTCTCGAGACGGCGGCGCTTCGTCCCGAAAGCTTCCTTATGATTTTTTCCAGGCTAAAAGACACCATATAGCAGAAGATGGGCACTGAAGGCCTGCCAGGGGATCCACAAGGTCGGGAGGCGCGCCCAGGGGTTGGGGCGCGCCCTCCACCCTTGTGGCTGGCTGGTGGCCCCCCTCAGGTTCATTCTTCGCCCAATATTTTTTATATATTCCAAAATAATCTCTGTGAAGCTTCAGGACTTTTGGAGTAGTGTAGGATAGGTCTCTAATATTTGCTCCTTTTCTAGTCCAGAATTCCAGCTGCCGGCATTCTCCTTCTTCATGTAAACCTTGTATAATAAGAGAGAATATCCATAAGTATTGTGATATAGTAATGTGTAATAACAGCCCATAATGCAATAAATATTTTCATAAAAGCATGATGCAAAATGGACGTATCAACTCCCCCAAGCTTAGACCTCGCTTGTTCTCAAGAGAAAGCCGATATCGATAAATATGTCCACATGTTTAGACATAGAGGTATCGATAAAAATAAAATACGGACATGAGGGCATCATGATCATCTTTAGAACAACAACATATAATGCCATATAATTTCTTATGATAAAGTAACAATTCATTCACAAGGCAAAGTACGACTCAGAAACTTCATTGAGAACTAACAAACTATGATCTCAGTCATTGAAGCAATTGCAATTTATCATAATATCGGAACGAGTCAATATAAGGGCTTTTCAGCAAGTCCACATACTCAACTATCATATAAGCTTTCACAATTGCTAACACTCACGCGATACCTATGGGTACAATGTTCCAATCGGACACAGAGAAAGATAGGGGCTTGTAGTTTCGCCTCCCAACTTTTTACCTCAAGGGTAATGTCAACAATAATACTTTATGGAAACCTACATCCTAGTGGATATATATATATCCGGATCTCTCCAACACATAGAGCTTGCCAAAGGAAAAGGTGTGAAAAGGAAAGGTGAAGATCACCATGACTCTTGCATAAGGGTAGGAGATCAAAATAAAACATAGGCCCTTCGCAGAGCGAAGCAGAGGTTGTCATGCGCTTTTATGGTTGGATGCACAAAATCTTAATGCAAAAGAACGTCACTTTATATTGCCACTTGTGATAAAGACCTTTATTATGTAGTCCGTCGCTTTTACTTCTTCCATATCACAAGTTTGTATAAAGCTTATTTTCTTCACACTAATAGATCATGCATATTTAAAGAGCAATTTTTATTGCTTGCACCGATGACAACTTACTTGAAGGATCTTACTCAATCCATAAGTAGGTATGGTGGACTCTCATGGCAAAACTGGGTTCAGGGAAGTTTGGAAGCACAAGTTGTATCTCTACTTGGTGCAAAGGATTTGGCTAGCATGAGAGGGAAAGGCAAGCTCAACATGTTGGATGATTCAAGACAATATAACTTCTATTCGGATATAAGCAAACATAACTCATTACGTTGTCTTCCTTGTCCAACATCAACTTTTTAGCATGTCATATTTTAATGAGTGCTTACAATTACAAAAGATGTCCAAGATAGTATATTTATATGTGAGGCCTCTCTTTCTTTATTACTTCCTATTAATTGCAACAATGGCCAAAACTATGTTTGTCAACTCTTAGCAACTTTCATTCATCATACTCTTTATATGTGAAGTCATTACTCTACATAAGATCAATATATGATCTTTTTATTTCTTTAATTCTTTCTTTTATTTAATTCCCTCAAGATCATAGCAAGAAAGCCAAGCCCTTTACTCAAAACTACTCTTTATTATATATCTCACGGACTCGATTACATAGAGGGATCATAAGGCAAAACTCAAAACTAGATCATACTAAAAACTCTATTCTACTAGATCAAGATATAACCAAAAGGATCGAACTAAGAAAAAACAATAAAGATAAAGATGTGATGGTGATATGATACCAGGGCACTCCCCCAAGCTTGGCAGTTGCCAAGGGGAGTGCCCATACACATGTATTTAGATCTCTTTCTTCGGAGGTGGTGATGATGGAGTTGTATTCTTCTTCTCCAACTGGCATCGGAGGATAAAATTTTCCTCCCTTAGCTTCTCGTTATCGAGCTCAAGCTTCAATATCTTTTTGCATAATGCTGCCTTGTTGTCCTGCGAAAAACATGGTGGGATTGATCGGTCCTTAGGGAGGCTTGACTTCTTGAACTCCACTTGCATATCGCCAAGTTGGGGTAGTGAATCGTCCTCTTCATCGGAACTTGTCTCCTTCTTCCCCTTTGGCTCTTAATCTTCTTTTTCCTCCGTAGTCCAACCATAATGTTCCACATCCCCATATACTTTTGGGTTTGTGATATAATCAGCCATGTAGCTTTCTCCCTCTAAATCTTGGGACGACATCTTGCTTCTAATCTGCTGCAGAAAAAACTCAAAACGAAAACAGGGGATTTTTGCGTGGTTCGGTGGTCAAAACCTTCGGGAGATTATATAATGATTTTTTGTTGACCATAAGAAGTATTCTGCAAGAAAACGGAGTCCGGAGGGCACACAGGTGGCCACAAGGTTGGGGGTGCGCCCTCCACCCTTGTGGTGGCCTCGTGTCTCTTTTGGACTACTTTTAATTTTCCTAATTCTTTAAATATTCCAAAACAGAGAAAATTTATCATTGGAAACGTTTTGGAGTTAGTTTACTTACCGTACCACATACTGATTCCTTTTCGGAGTCTGAAACATTCTGGAAAGTATCCATTATGTACTCCTCCGGTGTTATGGTAGTAATTATATTGGTCTCAACATTTATGGGAGTACCTAACATATAATGTTTGATTCTTTGACCGTTTACTACCTTTGGATTTTACCTGCAGCATTGTTAATTTTTATGGCACCAGAATGATAGACCTCCTCGATAATGTAAGGGCCTTCCCATTTAGAGATAAGCTTTCCTGCAAAAAATCTTAAACGAGAGTTGTATAGCAAAACATGATCACCTACATTAAACTCACGCTTTTGTATCCTTTTTTCATGCCATCTTTTAAATTTTTCCTCAAACAACTTGGCATTCTCATAGGCTTGGGTTCTCCATTCATCAAGTGAGCTAATGTCAAATAACCTCTTCTCACCGGCAAGTTTGAAATCATAGTTGAGCTCTTTAATAGCCCAATATGCCTTATGTTCTAGCTCAAGAGGTAAGTGACATGCTTTTCCATAAACCATTTTATATGGAGACATTCCCATAGGATTTTTATAAGCAGTTCTATATGCCCATAAAGCATCATCAAGTTTCTTAGACCAATTCTTCCTAGATTTATTAACAGTCTTTTGCAAAATTAATTTAATCTCTCTATTGCTCAATTCTAATTGACCATTAGATTCAGGATGATAAGGAGATGCAATTCTATGGTTGACATCATATTTAGCAAGCATTTTACGGAAAGCACCATGAATAAAATGTGAACCACCATCAGTCATTAAATATCTAGGGACTCCAAACCTTGAAAAAATAACTTCCTTAAGCATCATAATAGAAGTGTTATGATCAGCACTACCAGTTGAAATAGCTTCTACCCACTTAGTAACATAATCAACAACAACTATAATATGTGTATACCCATTAGAGGAAGGAAAAGGTCCCATATAATCAAAGCCCCAAACATCAAATAGTTCAATAACAAGTGAATAATTCATAGGCATTTCCTGACGTCTACTAATATTACCAATCCTTTGGCATTCATCACAAGATAAGACAAACTTACAGGCATCTTTAAAGAGAGTGGGCCAATAGAACCCGGATTGCAATACCTTGTGTGCAGTTCTATCTCCAGCGTGGTGTCCTCCGTAGGACTCGGAGTGGCACTTGTGTAGGATATGTTCCTGTTCATGCTCAGGTACAAAACGTCTAATAACACCATCTACTCCTTCTTTATAAAGGTGTGGGTCATCCCAGAAGTAATGTCTTAAATCATAGAAAAACTTTTTCTTTTGCTGGTATGTGAAACTAGGTGGTATAAATTTAGCAACAATATAATTAGCATAATCAGCATACCATGGAGCATTATGAGAAGCATTTATGACATTTAGTTGCTCATCGGGAAAGCTATCATAAATAGGTAGTGGGTCATCAAGAACATTTTCTAACCTAGACAAGTTATCTGCAACGGGGTTCTCAGCTCCCTTTCTATCAACAATATGCAAATAAAATTCTTGTAGTAAGAGAACCCATCTAATAAGTCTAGGTTTAGCATCTTTCTTTTCCATAAGATATTTAATAGCAGCATGATCAGTGTGAACAATTACTTTGGAATCAACAATATAAGGTCTAAACTTATCACATGAAAAAACAACTGCTAAAAATTCTTTCTCAATGGTAGCGTAATTTCTCTGGGCACTGTCTTGAGTTTTACTAGCATACTGAATGACATTCAATTTCTTATCAACTCTTTGTCCTAGGACAGCACCAACAGCATAATCACTAGCATCACACATAATTTCAAATGGTAGGTTGCAATCAGGTGGTTGGACAATAGGAGCAGAAATCAAGGCTTTCTTAAGTATTTCAAATGCTTCTACACAATCATCATCAAAAACAAAAGGAATATATTTTTGTAAGAGATTAGTGAGAAGCCTAGAAATTTTAGAGAAGTCTTTAATAAACCTCCTATAGAAACCAGCATGACCGAGGAAACTTCTTATACCTTTGATATCCTTGGGACACGACATCTTTTCAATAGCATCCACTTTAGCTTTATCAACTTCAATACCTTTTTCAGAAATTTTATGCCCCAAGACAATACCTTCATTAACCATAAAGTGGCACTTCTTCCAATTCAAGACAAGATTAGTTTCTTCACATCTCTGCAAAACTCGATCAAGGTTGCTCAAGCAATCATCAAAAGAAGTTCCGTAAACTGAGAAATCATCCACGAAAACCTCAACAATCTTTTCACAAAAGTCCGAGAACATAGCAGTCATACATCTTTGAAAAGTAGCAGGTGCATTGCATAAACCAAAAGGCATACGTCTATAAGCAAAGGTACCGAAAGGACAAGTAAACGTGGTTTTCTCTTGATCTTCTTTTGACACGGGTATTTGAGAGAAACCAGAATAACCATCTAGAAAGCAAAAATGAGTATGTTTGGATAATCTTTCTAGCATTTGATCGATAAAAGGTAGAGGGTAATGATATTTTCTAGTAGCTTTAATCAATTTGCGAAAATCTATTACCATTTTATAACCTGTAACTATTCTTTGAGGAATCAATTCATTCTTATCATTAGGAACAACAGTAATACCTGACGATGACATGTGCCTAGGGTAGGGTCATAGGCCTGACCTAGACACCCTACCCAAGGACACTGCCCTAAGAGTCAAAGACATTCAAAATACAACAGAAGGTACCGATTGAGTTGACCTAGGAGTGCAATCCACTCGACCATCTATCTCACTCAGATATCCCAATTCCATTCGACCAAGACAGAGTCACTCGACCATATGAGAAACCACTCGGAGTATAGAAGACCAAGAGTCACCCAGGATGGCAACGGTCAGGCGTTCACTCCGTAGTCTTTAAGATCATTTATAGCCCTTTATAACTGGCGTTACTAGTAACGCCCTGTCTTAGAACATTGAACTCTGTGTAACATGGGATGGCTGGGGTCCTGGCGCACTCTATATAAGCCACCCCCTCCTCTGGCACAAGGGTTCGCACCCCCTGTAACTTTCACGCATAATCCAGTCGACCAAGCCTCCGGGCACTGAGACATAGGGTTGTTACTTCCACTGAGAAGGGCCTGAACTCGATCTTGTGTGCACAACCTCACCGTAGCTAGGATCTTGCCTCCTCCTATGTACCCCCTATTCTATTGTCAGACTTAGTCCCACGATAGTTGGCGCCCACCATGGGGCAGGTGTCTTAGCGACTTCCGGCGTTGTTGCAATTTTTCCGATCTTCATCATCATGGTTTCCAGCGGTGGTCTGGCTTTGGGCCGCGAGATCCGACTCGGCGTGCTCTTTTTCATCGCCGACGACACCGCTTGGCTCCAAGAGGCCCCCGTCGACGTCGAGGCCCTTCCCATCCGTGGGGCGGAGCACTTTCGTGTGAGTGCCTGCGGCGTCCTCCTGCGGCAATCGTCGACCCAGTATCAGTCGGCTTCCGCATCGTCCACCCTTCCGGCTGTACGCCACCTGAAACGATTCGGTCGATCGTGGTTTCAGCGGTGGGTGAAGCATGTGGTGGCCCGCCAGTCGGCCACCCCTCAAGTCGCGGCAATCGAGCCCGACGAATCTCTCTACGGTCTGTTCGACTAGTTCCGCTGAGACTCTGTCCGAGTGCGGGAGCAGCGACCCGACGGTGGAGGTCCTGATGGTCGACACGCCATGCAGTCCGCCTGGTTTCCGTCGCAGTGGCGGCGGTCCGTCGCGCGGTCATGACGAGTATCATCCCGAAGCCCTCACTTTGGAGCAGAGGGAAGAGCTGCATCGACGCAACGTGGAGGCCCTCCACACCCCCATCATCGGGGAAACCTCCGAGGCTCAGGCCTTTGAGACTGCGCGCTTGGCCACCTTGGCTGAGCGCGCACGTCTGGAGAATCTCCGACATTCACTCGACGAGCGCGCTCGTCAACAGATCCCCGAATCCAGTCGACAGCACCGACAGTTGTTCCCGCCTGAACCTCAGGTATATCGCACACCAGTCCAGAATGTTGCAGCCGCAACTCGTATAGCAAAGTCAATTCAGCCATCCCGTTCAGAGGCTGGTAGAGGTTTGATGCAAATTCGAGCTTTGCTTCGGGCGGCTGTGGAACAAAACTCAGCAATTTCCCAGTCACGCAACAGGATCCACAGCAGGTCCATGGTGGCAGACACAGTCCAATCGGCTCACAGCCCAAGATCGCCTCCGCAGCGTGAGGGTCGTGGGCACCGCCAAGAGCTGTACCTAGGTCGGAACCATGAGCAGTATGATCATCGACTCGGCCGTGATGACCGCGGTCGAGTGCCTACGCCCCCTCCGAGGGGCGGATCGTATGTGTCCCGGCTGTACGATGACAGGCACCCGTATGGCGATGAGCGAAGGATCCCAGTCAACCCAAGAGAGCCCGGGTTCGATGCAAGATCAATTCTTGTGCAAGGTCTGGTCGACAGAAACTGGGCACACAGAGAAGGTCAAGATAGCAATCACCCGAGTGGAGGCAGAGTTCACGTGTCTGGGCCTGAATCTTTCAGCAGAGCCATCAGAGCTGCTAAGATTCCGCCCAACTTCAGGTTGGCGACGGGAGTAAGCAAGTTCACCGGTGAGTCAAAGCCCGACACTTGGCTAGAGGATTACTGAGTGGCTATGCAGATTGGCGGTGGCAATGATGATGTAGCCATGAAGCACCTCCCCTTGATGCTGGAAGGCTCAGCCAGAGCTTGGTTGAATCAGTTGGCTCCTGGAAGTATTTTCAGTTGGGAAGAGTTGGCCCGAGTGTTTGTCAAAACGTTTGAGGGCACTTGCAAACGACATGCTGGGCTTACTGAGTTGCAGCATTGCGTCTAGAAACCGAATGAAACTTTGAGGGATTACATCTAGAGATGGACCACCCTTCATCATACAGTGGAGAATGTGTCACAACATCATGCAGTTTGCGCCTTCAAAGAGGGCGTTCGGTACAGAGACTCAATCTGAAATTCGCACGGATAGGAGACATGACCCTGGCTTGGATGATGGAAATTGCCACTCGGTATGCTAACGGCGAGGAAGAAGACTGACTCCACAGTGGCAAGAATAAATCATTCGCCCAGGACACTAGAGGAGGAAATTCTGGTCGGAAGCAAAAGCGCAAAGCCGAACCCGCAGGTCCTGGTGAGGCCGCAGTTGTGAACCAAGGGAAGTTCAAAGGAAAGCCTAAGGGCCCTTGGATCCCCAAGAAAGTGAAAGATCAAGCGGGAAATGACGTGCTTGATTTACCGTGTCATATACAGACCAAGAAAGATGAAGAGGGAAACCTGATTTACCCCAAACATACCACTCGACATTGTCGACTCCAGATTCAGAGCTTCCGAGAGGGTCAACCGAGTGAAAAGGAAAAGGAATCTGATAAGGATGAGGACAAAGAGGAGGATGATGGTTACCCCAATGTTAACGCCACTTTGGTGATTTTTGCTGATATTGAGAGCAAAAGTCGACTGAAAGTTATTAACAGGGAAGTAAACATAGTTGCTCCGGTGACGACAACGTATTTGAAGTGGTGAAAGACTCCCATTACATTCGACCAGTCTGACCACCCAGCGCATGTTGCTACCCCTGGGTGGCAAGCGTTGGTGGTCGACCCAGTCGTTGGGGGCACCCGACTGACCAAGGTTCTGATGGATGGTGGCAGTGGTCTGAACATTTTGTATGCTGAGACCCTCCGAGGGATGGGCATTCCGATGTCCAAACTCAGCGAGAGCAACATGCGATTCCGCGGAGTCATCCCAGGAAAGAAAGCCGACTCACTCGGTCAGATCACTCTTGATGTGGTTTTCGGTGATTCAAAGAATTACCGTAAGGAAAAGTTGACATTCAAGGTGGTGGACTTCCACATCGCTTATCATGCAATTCTGGGTCGGCCTGCATATGCTCATTTCATGGCTCGACCGTGTTACGTGTACCTCAAGCTGAAGATGCCTAGCCCCAGAGGTGTGATCACAGTCACGGGAAATCGGCAGAGAGCAGAAGAGTGCCTCCAGAAAGGCCAAAAAATGTCGATGAACAGATGGCAGCAGTAGAAATGGAAGAATACAAGAAGACTGCAGATCCGAGTGATTTGTTGCGTGCTAAGAAGCCTGCTTTGGAGTCTGGATTTCAGTCGTCCGGTGAAACAAAGTCTGTACACATTCACCCGACCGATCCCAATGCTGATCCAACTCATATATCAACAACACTCGATAGTAAATAGGAAGAAGCGCTCATCCAGTTCCTCCGTGAGAACTGGGACATCTTTGCATGGAAACCATCTGACATGCTAGGTGTACCCAGGGGACTGGCTGAGCACCATTTGTGAGTTGAGCCAAAAGCAAAACCCGTTAAAGAGCATCTCTGTCGGTCCGCCGTGGAGGAGAGGAAGGCAATTGGCAAGGAGGTGGCTCGGCTTCTGGCAGCTGAGTTCATCTACGAGATATACCACTCCGAGTGGCTCGCCAATGTTGTCATGGTCCCCAAGAAAGGTGATTCACTTCATATGTGCATCGATTTCAAACACATCAATCAGGCCTACCTGAAGGATCACTTCCCTCTCCCCCGCATCGACCAAATTTGACTCGACTGCGGGATGTGAACGTTTGTCCTTTTTGGACGCATATTCCGGGTACCATCAGATCCGACTGTATGGGCCCGATGAAATAAAAACAGCTTTCATCACCCCATTCGGGTGTTTTTGCTATGTTACCATGCCTTTTGGTCTTAATAATGCTGGCGCCACATTCATGCGCATGATTCAGAAGTGTTTGCTCACTCAAATCAGTCGGAATGTGGAAGCATACATGGATGAGATTGTGGTCAAGTCACATAAAGGTTCTGGCCTACTGACTGACCTCGCCGAAACCTTTGCCAACTTGAGAAGATACGATATCAAGCTTAACCCATCAAGGTGCACATTCGGAGTCCCAGGCGGAAAGTTACTCGGTCTCCTTGTTTCCGAACGAGGGATTGATGCAAACCCAGAGAAAGTTGGAGCAATCCTCCGAATGAAACGCCCCGTGTGTGTGCACGACATTCAGAAGCTTACTGGTTGTTTGGCTGCATTGATCCGATTCATCTCTCGTCTCGGTGAAAAGGCATTACCTCTTTACCGACTGATGAAAAAGTCTGACAAGTTCGAGTGGACTCCTGAAGCCGAAGCAGCGTTTGTAGAGCTCAAAGCCCTGCTTTCCACCCAGCCGGTGCTTGCTGCCCCAATCAGCAAAGAGCCTTTACTACTATACATTGCAGCCACTGGACAAGTTGTCAGCACAGTGCTCACGGTCGAGCGGGAAGAAGAAGGCAAAGCCTACAAAGTTAAGTGCCCAGTATATTATATTTCTAAAGTCTTGAGTCCATCCAAGCAGAGATATCCACATTATCAGAAGCTTGTTTATGGAATTTACTTCACCACGAAGAAAGTTGCACACTATTTCTCAAACCACTCGGTTTCAGTCGTCAGCAATGCTCCATTATCAGAAATTCTGAACAATAGGGATGCAACTGGTCGAGTGGCAAAGTGGGCGATTGAACTCCTTCCGTTAGATATCAAGTTCGAGGCAAAGTAAGCGATCAAGTCCCAAGCAATAGCAGATTTCCTCGCCGAGTGGATTGAACAACAGCAACTGACTCAGATTCACTCGGAACATTGGATTATGTTCTTTGATGGGTCCAAGATGTTGAATGGCTCTAGTGCAGGTGTGGTTCTGGTATCTCCCAGAGGTGACAAGCTCAGCTATGTCCTCCAAATTCACTTCGATTCTTCAAACAATGAAGCTGAGTATGCGGCACTTTTGTATGGGTTGCGTATGGCCATCTCACTCGGTGTCCGTCGCCTGATGGTTTACGACGACTCAGACTTGGTAGTCACTCAAGTGATGAAGGAATGTGATATCAGGATTCCATCAATGACTGGTTATTGCAATGCAGTAAGAAAGTTAGAGAAGAAGTTTGAGGGGTTAGAGCTCCACCACATACCCCGAATCAAGAATCAAGCTGCTGACGATCTGGCAAAGTTAGGTTCCACTCGGAAACCTATACCCATCAATGTGTTCTTGGAGCATCTCCATACCCCATTAGTCCAAGAAGATCCTTCCACAGAGGAGCCCCCGCAACCAAAAAGTTCTACCGATCCGACTGAGATTGAAGTCCCGGCTGTAGTCGACCTAATCATGGAAGTTTTGGTAATCACCCCCGACTGGAAGGTGCCATACATTGTGTATCTGCTCAGGAAGGAGCTTCCGGAGGATGAAGACGAGGCCCTCAGATTGTCCATCGATCCAAAGCCTTCACGATGATAGGTGGTCAGCTTTACAGAGAAAGTGTCACCAGGGTCGCTCAGCGATGTATCACACCAGAAGAAGGTCGAATGATCCTAAATGAGATCCACTCGGGGACCTGTGGTCACCATGCGTCCTCTCGGACCATCGTGGCCAAAGCATACCGAGCAGATTTCTACTGGCCATGTGCGAATGAGATGGCAAAAGATATAGTCGACAAGTGCGAAGGCTGCCAGTTCTACTCAAACATGTCTCACAAGCCTGCATCTGCCCTGAAGACTATTCCACTCGTCTGGTTGTTTGCTGTTTGGGGGTTGGATATGGTTGGACCCTTCAAGACCGATAGGAGTGGTTTCACTCATTTTCTTGTGGCAGTCGACAAATTCACCAAATGGATCGAAGCCAAGCCTATCAAGAACCTTGCAAGCACTACCATCAGTTTCATCAGGGAGCTGATATTCAGATATGGAGTCCCTCGTAGCATTATCACAGATAATGGCTCCAACTTTGATTCTGATGAGTTCAGGGCATTCTGTGCTTCCCAAGGTACTCGGGTCGATTATGCATCTGTTGCGCACCCGCAGTCAAATGGACAGGCAGAAAGGGCGAATGGTTTGATCCTTCAAGGGCCGAAACCCCGACTGATGCGCGATCTCAAGCATGCTGCTGGAGCTTGGGTGACTGAATTTCCATCTGTTTTATGGGGACTGAGAACAACTCCAAACTGGTCGACTGACCGAACCCCTTTCTTCATGGTGTATGGCGCTGAAGCAATGCTTCCGAGTGACTTGCTGCACAATGCTCCCCGAGTGGAACTTTTCTCAGAAGCTAAAGCTGAACAGGCACGCCAAGATGCACTTGATCTCCTGGAGGAAGAACGTGAAATGGCTCAGATCCGGTCGACCATTTACCAATAAGACTTGCGTCGATTCCATGCCCGTAATGTCAGAGGTCGAGCATTCCAAGAAGGAGACCTTGTGCTCCGAGTGCATCAGAAACGACCTCACAAGCTCGCTCCGGCCTGGGAAGGTCCCTTCATCATCACAAAAGTGCTCCACAATGGGGCGTATCACCTCTACAACGTAGCCAAGAAAGAAGACGAGCCACGCTCGTGGAATGCGGAGCTGCTCCGCCGTTTCTATTCCTAAAAACTCGGATCAATGAGTTGTAATAAGAATCCTTCAGTTTGCTTATCAAAGACAAGATTTTTGTAGTATCTTAATGATTGTTATCCCGTAAACACAGGTGTTCAAATCCCCCAGTGGGTGGCTTAGCCGCGAATCCGATTCGCCTAAGTTTCAAAAACACTCCGATTGAAAAGCAACCCTCTCACTCGGGGGCTTAGACGCGAACCTGATTCGCCTAAGTTTCAAAAACACTCCGAGTGAAGTGCAACCCTCTCACTCGGGGGCTTAGCTGCAACCCCGTATTCGCCTAAGTTTCTAAAACACTCTGAGTGAAGAACAACCCTCTCACTGGGGGGCTTAGTTGCGACCCCGTACTCGCCTAAGTTAAAAAACCACTCTGAATGAAGAGCACCCCTCTCACTCGGGGGCTTAGCTGTGACCTCGTACTCGCCTAAGGTACAAAACCACTCCGAGTGAAGAGCAACCCTCTCACTATGGGGCTTAGCTGCGACCCCGTACTCGCCTAAGTTACAAAACCACTCTGAGTGGACAGCAACCCTCTCACTCGGGGGCTTAGCTGCGACCCCGTACTCGCCTAAGTTACAAAAACACTCCGAGTGAGGAGCAACCCTTTCACTCGGGGGCTTAGCTGTGACCCTGCACTCGCCTAAGTTAAAAAACCATTTTGAGTGGAGAGCAATCCTCCCACTCGGAGCTGAGTCACAAGTGCAACGTCTGCTCCATCCCAATATGCAAGGACGACGAGGTGCAGGTCGTGTGCAGCACCTAGTGCTCATGTCCACGACCCTCTCGTCGGAGCTGAGTCACAAGTACAATGACCGCTCCATCCCAATCCGCAAGGACGAAGAGGTGCAGGTCGTGTGCAGCACCTAGTGCTCATGTCCACGGCCCTCTCGTCGGAGCCAAGTCACAAGTGCGACGTCCGCTCCATCCCGATCCAAAAGGACGATGAGGTGCAGGTCGTGTGCAGCACCTAGTGCTCGTGTCCACGGCCCTCTCGTCGGAGCTGAGTCAGAAGTGAGACATCCGCTCCATCCCGATCTGCAAGGACGACGAGGTGCAGGTCGTGTGCGGCACCTGTTGCTCATGTCCACGGCCCTTTCGTCGGAGCTGCGCCACAAGTACAACGTCTATTCCGAGTGAAGAATCAAGCTTCACTCGGAGTTAAGAGATCTGAAAGTGGTAAAGACAAAGCAACCATATTCAAAGAAAAACTAAGTGCGGATAAATCCAGCAATGTTCGGAACCACGAACGGAAGTACTTGGGCATCAGGCCCGAAGGAGTTTAACGGTTACAAAATCACTCGGCATTCCGAGGCAAATAAAAGTGAGGCATTAAGTTGGTTCACTCGGCAGGAGGAGGGCTAGCTGGCTCGACGAACACATCCAGGTCGATTCCATCAGCAATGCCAGTTGCAGCGTCAATGAAGGTCTCCATGAAGGACTGGAAGTGAAGCTTCTTGGTATTGGCGACCTTGAGAGCCACAAGCTTTTCTTCTTTAACTTCCTTGCAATGGACGCGGACCAGAGACAGAGCCACGTCAGTGCCGCAACAAGTAGATGACTTCTTCCACGCCTGCACTCGACTAGGGATCTCGTTGAGTAGGGTCATCAGAGACTCGAGGTCATTCTGGAATGTCACACCTGGCCAGAGCTCCATGTCAATCCGCGATACCTCCACCTTCGGTCGAGCAAGATAGTCAGTGACGCTGGCGAGGCGGGATTCCAGTTGTAGCACATTCATCGCAGCTTCGTCCTTGACGGGGGAGTTAATGGGGTATAGATTCATCTCAATCCGCCTAGTCTCTTCCTCGAAGTTTTCACAGAATTCTGCACACACGGAAAAATGGTGAGTCGACAGTTGTATGATGGGTCGGCAGTGGAAAATCAGTCGGACAAGAGAAGGTACCTTCAAGCATAAGGAACATCTTCTTGGCGAGTCCTCCCAGATAAGCCTCCAGTTCATCCCTCTTCCGAGTGAGATCTCCAACCTTGTCAGTCAGGGCCACCTTGTCCTTCTTCAGCTGCACGACTTCTTTGTTGGCTTCATTAATGGCAGTCTTCAACTTGGCGTTTTCTTCTTCTAACTTGTCGACTAAAGCCAGCTTCTTGTCGGCAAGTTCAGTTCTTCCCCGCGCCGTCTTCTGCGCTGCGGCAAGGTCGAGGTCCTTCTGCTCCAGAGCCTGCTTCATTTTGTCTAAAGAAGTAACATTCTTCAGACGAGCTTGGAGTTGTCGATTTTCACCATGCACATCTGTTCGAGTGGATTCACTTGGTTCAAAAGATGAAAAGAGAGGATGACAAGGCAAACAGTCGACAAGTTATTACCTCCCATGGCAGCTGCTTCATCCTTAGCCTTCTGCAAGTTCTCCTTGGCCAACTCTAGGTCGAGATTGAGCTGGATCTACTTCTGCTCCAATTCAGTGAACTGGACCGCGAGCTCACAAGATTTCTGCAAGTCAACGAATAAGACATGTCAGTCGACAGGAACAAGGACGGATTGCCTCTGGGCGATAAGATACAAGTTTAGGTCATTACGGCAAAAAGAGTTCTAAGACTACTGCCGAATCAAACATTCAACGGTAGTCTCGAGGACTACACCCAGTGGGTCCACTTGCCGTGCCCCCACTGGTTTGACTTCCCACTCGACATGGTCCATCCAGTCGGAATAAAACGACAACAATTATTCTCAGACCACCGCCGACTGCCTGCAGTCGACCGCGGTCTAGGGGACTACACCCAGTGGGTGCACTCGGCGTGCCCCCACTGGTTCGACTTTCCACTCAGCACGACCTGTCTACACCGAGTGGAAGGACTGTAAAGAGACATTTGACAAAGACCCCCGCCGAATCAAACATTCGACGACGATCTCGGGGACTACACCCAGTGGGTGCACTCTGCGTGCCCTACTGATTCAAGGATACACTCGACGCGACCTAGTCGACTCAAGTGGAAGAACTATTCAGCAAAAGTTAAAGCACCCAGTGGGTGAACGGATGCAAGGTGCATATTCATGATAGATGCACATTAAAGGTTTCAAAATGCTCATCCACGGACATCTTACGAATAATAAAGTAGCAGTTTTCAAGTACCATATCCTAACAGAGCAAAGATTAGTCAGAAATCAACTCACCTGGACATTGATTTGAAGAGCAGAGCTAGCATCGTAGGCAGCCTTGCTAGCTTCATGCACCACCTTCATTTGCTCCATCATAAGGCCTGCTTGGCGTATAGCTTCCTTAGCAGCGCCCACTCGGTCCTATGGGACATGATGGGTGACAAAGAGCGGAGTTGGTGGAACAGTCGGAGCAGCCAAGGGATCTGAGGCATGGAGTTGCATAGACGAAGCAAGGACTTGGGCAGTCGATGTCAAAAGATGATCAGTCAACACAGGAACGACAAAAGAAACAGAAGCCCAAACTGGATCTCCAGATTGCTGGATCACTGGTTCTAGCACCGGTGTCGACTGAGGTACCTTGCTGGCAGGCACCCTCCTGCTCGAAGTCCTGCCCTTTCTTCCCGTGGTCTTCTGAGGCATGTCTTCATCATCGTCTCGAAGTACAATGACATTTTGCGGCGCTGCAAAAGACTCGACTGTAAAAGGTCGGTCGACCGACAGTTCAATTGAAAAAATGAAGGTAAGATTGTAGAGTCATACCCGCTTTGGAAGTGGCCGCGTCTTCAGTTTCCTCATCATCTTCATCCTTGTAAATGTCCATGGAGGTCCAGAAGTAGCAGCACCGAAAGTTTCAGAATTCACTCGGTCAAACAGGCGAGTGAGTCGGCAACAAACATAGGAATTCTCGTGCAAAAGAAAAGCAAGGAGGAAAAACACTTACGCGGAGGCAACGGGAACGTCCACCTTGATCTTAGGCAGGGCCTTCCGAGGCTTTGTAGGTGCAACCTTGGGCTGCTTCGGGGCCTTCTCTATCGGATCGGGAGTGGATGTCCGAGTGCGCTTTGATGCCTGCATACTTGGCGCAATCGCTTTGCCACGTCCACCTACTAGGTCGTGTTTCTGCTTGGAGCGTCTTTCAGAACGAGGCGGTGAGTCGACTTCCTCGCTGCTGCTTGAGTCCTCATTTTCTTCATCACTTTCATCATCAGATCTCCAGTCGGCACTCTCGCCTCCGCTCTCCGCTCCCTCCTGGACTTGCTCTCCAATTGGCATCGAGTACATCTCGGTATAAATCTGCAAGGCAAGGAGTTGAACAAGCATCAATCAGATTCAAGGACAGTTTCAAATCAGAATAAGAAGACATTCGGTAACAAAGGTCAGACCTTGTCAGGCTCATTGCTGGCGTCGAGTGGTGCAACTCTCCTGGACCCCCTGGGGTTGTCTTTGTTTCCAGTGATGCTCTGCAACCACTATGCCACTGTCTCCTCGTTGACCTCCTCTGGGTGGACCCAAGCGGTGTCATTGGTGCCCGAGCACATCCACATTGGATGATCGCGAGCTTGGAGGGGCTAGATGCGTCGACTGAGAAACACCTCCAACAAATCCATGCCAGTCACACCGTCACGAACCAATTGAACTACCCGGTCAACTAGCATGGACACCTCTACTTTCTCTGCTGGAGTCACGGTCAAATGAAGAGGGTCGGCGGACTCGATCCATGGTGAAGGGGGGAAGACCTGTCGACTGAACAGGGGTCAGAACATCCTGGCAATAGAACCAGGTCGACTATCATCCCCTAACCGACTCAGGAAGGGTCATAGAAGGAAAAGTACTCCTACCCCTCGTCTGAATCCCTAAACCCCCACACATTTGGATCACACGTGTCTTTTTGTCAGTCGGACTGGCCTTCTTCACAGTTTGAGAGCGGCAGGTAAAGATGTGTTTGAAAAGACCCCAATGCGGTCGACAACCCAAGAAGTTTTCACACAGAGAGACATACGCAGCGAGATGTGTGATTGTGTTGGGGGAGAAATGATGAAGTTGGGCACCAAAGAAGTTCAAGAAACCACAGAAGAAAGGATGCGGAGGCCGAGTGAAACCATGGTCAACATGGGTCGCAAGGAGAACGCACTCACCCTCTTGCGGCCGAGGCTCGGTCTCGTTCCCCGGCAATCTCCATGACTTGTGGGCAGTCAAGCCCGCACCGGCCAGATCCTCCATATCTTCCTTCTGGACCGTGGACCGAATCCAATCCCCGTGGATCCAACCAGGCGGCAATCCGGACCGCGACGATGACCCCCCGACTCGTCTTCTTGCCCTTCGTCGTCGCCTTCTTCGCGCGCTCCAGGGCCGCCGTCTTGTCCTTTCCCATTGCGGCGGACTGCGCACGGGCGGGGCAGCGGCGTCGCGGGTGGAGGAGGACGCGGTGGAGAAGCAGAGGAGTAAGAAGGGGAATAAGGCGCACTTTACAAACACATCAGCCTCGACACCTTTTATGGGCCTGCTTTCGAGTGGCTGACTCGTGGGCCCAAGTGATCCTGTCAAATCCCGCAACAGTCGCGCACCCAATACATGGCAAAAAAAGGTGGCGCGAGAATCAAGGCACCAATCTCTATCCACTGCATTTACTGCAGCACGCTCCATCTCGCGCGCTTCCCGAAATTTCGAATCCCGTGAGATCCACGGACCGTAGAGCAACCAATCGCGCCAAAGATTTCGTTCCATCTCAACACTCGAAGATTGTCAGTATAATTCACTCGATGATGGCCTCTGAATGGATCAAGGCGACTGATGTCTACTACATAACCTTCTTCTTGTAGACGTTGTTGGGCCTCCAAGTGCAGAGGTTTGTAGGACAGTAGCAAATTTCCCTCCAGTGGACGACCTAAGGTTTATAAATCCGTGGGAGGTGTAGGATGAAGATGGTCTCTCTCAAACAACCCTGCAACCAAATAACAAAGAGTATCTTGTGTCCCCAACACACCCAACACAATGGTAAATTGTATAGGTGCACTAGTTTGGCGAAGAGATGGTGATACAAGTGCAATATGGATGGTAGATATTGCTTTTTGTAATCTGAAAATATAAAAACAGCAAGGTAGCAAGTGGTAAAAGTGAGCGTAAACGGTATTGCAATGCTAGGAAACAAGGCCTAGGGTTCATAATTTCACTAGTGCAAGTTCTATCAACAATAGTAACATAATTAGATCATATAACAATCCCTCAACATGTAACAAATAGTCACTCCAAAGTCACTAATAGCAGAGAACAAACGAAGAGATTATTGTAGGGTACGAAACCACCTCAAAGTTATCCTTTCTGATCGATCTATTCAAGAGTCTGTAGTAAAATAACACGAAGCTATTCTTTCCGTTTGATCTATCCTAGAGTTCGTACTAGAATAACACCTTAAGACACAAATCAACCAAAACCCTAATGTCACCTAGATACTCCAATGTCACCTCAAGTGTCCGTGGGTATGATTATAAGATATGCATCACACAATCTCAGATTCATGTATTCAACCAACACAAAGAACTTCAAAGAGTGCCCCAAAGTTTCTACCGGAGAGTCAAGACGAAAACGTGTGCCAACCCCTATGCATAAGTTCACAAGGTCACTGAACCCGCAAGTTGATCACCAAAACATACATCAAGTAGATCACGTGAATATCCCATTGTCACCACAGATAAGCACATGCAAGACATACATCAAGTGTTCTCAAATTCTTAAAGACTCAATCCGATAAGATAACTTCAAAGGGAAAACTCAATCCATTACAAGAGAGTAGAGGGGGAGAAGCATCATAAGATCCAACTATAATAGCAAAGCTCGCGATACATAAAGATCGTGCCAAATCAAGAACACGAGAGAGAGAGAGAGAGAGAGATCAAACACATAGCTACTAGTACATACCCTCAGCCCTGAGGGTGAACTACTCCCTCCTCGTCATGGAGAGCGCCGGGATGATGAAGATGGCCACCGGTGATGGATCCCCCCTCCGGCAGGGTGCCGGAACAGGGCCCCGATTGGTTTTTGGTGGCTACAGAGGCTTGCGGCGGTGGAACTCCCAATCTAGGTTATTTTCTAGAGGTTTGGGTATTTATAGGAGAGGTTGGCGTTGAGAACAAGTCAGGCGGCCCCACGGAGAGTCCACGAGGCACAGTGGCGCGCCCTCCACCCTCATGGGGCCCACGGGACTCCCCTCCGGTAACTCTTTGTTCCAGTATTTTTTACATTTTCCAGAAAAAAAATCTCCTTTGATTTTCAGCGCATTCCGAGAACTTTTATTTCTGCACAAAAACAACACCACGGTAGTTCTACTGAAAACAGCGTCAGTCTAGGTTAGTTCTAACCAAATCATACTAAAATCATGTAAAAAATATTATAAACATGGCATGAGTACATCAAAAATTATAGATACGTTGGAGACGTATCAGCATCCCCAAGCTTAATTCCTGCTCGTCCTCGAGTAGGTAAATGATAAAAACAGAATTTTTATGTGGAATGCTACTTAACATATTTATCAATGTAATCTTCTCTATTGTGGCAAGAATATTCAGATCCATAAGATTCAAAACAAAAGTTTAATATTGACATAAAAATAATAATACTTCAAGCATACTAACAAAGTAATCATGTCTTCTCAAAATAACATGGCCAAAGAAAGCTTATCCCTACAAAATCATATAGTCTGGCTATGCTCCATCTTCACCACACAAAATATTCAGATCATGCACAACCCCGATGACAAGCCAAGCAATTGTTTCATACTTTAGTGTTCTCAAACTTTTTCAACTTTCACGCAATACATGAGCGTGAGCCATGGACATAGCACTATAGGTGGAATAGAGTGGTGGTTGTGGAGAAGACAAAAAGGAGGAATATAGTCTCGCATAACTAGGCGTATCAATTGGCTATGGAGATGCCCATCAATAGATATCAATGTGAGTGAGTAGGGATTGTCATGCAACGGATGCACTAGAGCTATAAATGTATGAAAGCTCAACAAAAGAAACTAAGTGGGTGTGCATCCAACTTGCTTGCTCACGAAGACCTAGGGCATTTTGAGGAAGCCCATTATTGGAATATACAAGCCAAGTTCTATAACGAAAATTCCCACTAGTATATGAAAGAGACAAAATAAGAGACTCTCTATCATGAAGATCATGGTGCTACTTTGAAGCACAAGTGTGGAAAAAGGATAGTGGCATTGTCCCTTCTCTCTTTCTCTCTCTCTCTCTCTCTCTCTCTCTCTCTCTCTTTTGGCTTCTTTGGCCTCCCTTTTTTCATTGGCTTCTTTGGCCTCTTTTTTTATTTCCTCGCACGGGACAATGCTCTAATAATGATGATCATCACACTTCTATTTATTTACAACTCAAGGATTACAACTCGATACTTAGAACAAAATATGACTCTATATGAGTGCCTCCGGCTGTGTACCGGGATGTGCAATGAATCAAGAGTGACATGTATGAAAAAATTATGAATGGTGGCTTTGCCACAAATACGATGTCAACTACATGATCATGCAAAGCAATATGACAATGATGATGTGTGTCATAATAAACGGAACTATGGAAAGTTGCATGGCAATATATCACGGAATGGCTATGGAAATGCCATGATAGGTAGTTATGGTGGCTGTTTTGAGGAAGGATATGTGGTGGGTTTATGGTACCGGTGAAAGTTGAGTGGTACTAGAGAGGCTAGCAATGGCGGAAAGGTGAGAGTGCGTATAATCCATGGACTCAACATTAGTCATAAACAACTCACATACTTATTGCAAAAATCTATTAGTCATCAAAACAAAGTAGTACGCGCATGCTCCTAGGGGGATAGATTGGTAGGAAAAGAACATCGCTCATCCCCGACCGCCACTCATAAGGAAGACAATCAAAAAATATCTCATGCTCCAACTTCGTTACATAACGGTTCACCATACGTGCATGCTACAGGACTCACAAACCTTAACACAAGTATTTCTCAAATTCACAACTACTCACTAGCATGACTCTAATATAACCATCTTCATATCTCAAAACAATCATAAGGAATCAAACTTCTCATAGTATTCAATGCACTTTATATGAAAGTTTTTATTATATCCCTCTTGGATTCCCATCATATTAGGACTAAATTCATAACCAAAGAAAATCACCATGCTGTTCTAAAGACTCCCAAAATAATATAAGTGAAGCATGAGATTTCATCTATTTCTTCAAAAAAAACTACCGTCGTGCTCTAAAAAGATATAAGTGAAGCACTAGAGCAAATGACAAACTACTCCAAAAGATATATGTGAAGATCAATGAGTAGTTGAATAATTATGTAACTATGTGAAGACTATAAAATTTAAGAATTTCAGATCTAGGGATATTATTAAAACAGCAAGCAAAACAAAATAAAATAAAATGACGCTCCAAGCAAAACACATATCATGTGGTGAATAAAAATATAGCTCCAAGTAAGGTTACCGATGAACAAAGACGAAAGAGGGGATGCCTTCCGGGGCATCCCCAAGCTTAGGCTCTTGGTTGTCCTTGAATATTACCTTGGGGTGCCTTGGGCATCCCCAAGCTTAGGCTCTTGCCACTCCTTATTCCATAGTCCATTGAATCTTTACCCAAAACTTGAAAACTTCACAACACAAAACTTAACAGAAAACTCGTAAGCTCCGTTAGTATAAGAAAATAAATCACCACTTATGTACTGTTGTGAACTCATTCTAAATTCATATTGGTGAAATATCTACTGTATTCCAACTTCTATATGGTTCATACCCTCTGATACTACTCATAGATTCATCAAAATAAGCAAACAACACATCGAAAACAGAATCAGTCAAAAACAGAATAGTCTGTAGCAATCTGATTTGTTCGAATACTTATGGAATTCCCAAAATTCTGAAAACCTAGGAAAACCTGGATAATTTGTATATTGATCTTCTGCAAAAATAATTAGCATTTTATCACATTCTGGTGAATTTCAACAATTATTTCTGTGAGCACAAAGTTTCTGTCTTTTTCAGCAAGATCAAACAACTATCACCCAAGAAGATCCTATTGGTTCTACTTGGCACAAACACTAACTAAAACATAAAACCACATCTAACCTGTCACAGCCTGATTTTTGGCCCTTTCTTTTTCTTTTGATTTTCTGAGGTTTTTGCCTGAGATTTCTTTTTCCGTGGCTATGTGGTCTGGAAACTGAAGAAGATGACCTGTTGTTTGCTTCCAGAGTGGTTTGTCATACCCAAATCCTTCCCTAGACCTTTCCATTTTCATCCTAGACCAAATCCCAATATTCTTTTTATTGGGAATATTCCTTTTCTATTAAAGGAATAACCCTAATTGCCCTAGGTTGTGAAGCAACCTATATTTGTGTCACTCCTAAAATTCCCAAATAATTCTCATAAATTGTTTGGGTCATATATTCCTCAAATGTGGCAAAGTATTTCATTTGCCATGTTTATCATCATGCTCAAATAATTCATTTCCTATTCTGTCCTGAGTGGCAGATTGTGAAGCAAGCGCCATTTATCTTTACCCAAGTGACTCCAAACTTCTTGGACATCTTTTCATGTCCAAATAATTGCCTCATGACAAATTTCAACTTAGTTTGCCTAGTAAATATTCCTGAGCAATTTTTCAAAGTTCCTGTCTAAGGGAATTGGTTGTGAAGGAATTACTAGCTAGGTTAATCCAATTGAGTTGAATTTTTGCATGGTCTTTCATATCATCAATTAAAAGATCTCCACAAGATTTGAGCTCATGCAATGTCGGAGTAAATAGCCACGGGTAGCCTCACCGACTACCCCTGGTTCTTCAGAAAAATTATCCGGCCTTCGGGCCTCCAAGCACTTCAAGCATTGGACCGCCTCCCCTGGCCAGCTAGCCCCGAAGCCAACTCACGGGAGGTGGCCCAGCCTCAGCAACCTCCCCCCCAGGATACCCGCGGGGTGGCCGACTCCAGGAAGCCGGCCTCGAAGAGCGCCGACTCCAAGAAGCCGGCCGAGACCACAACCACCAGAGCTACACCCACATAACGGTGACAAGACGGGGTGTGGCCACAGTGCGGCCCACTACCCCCGAAGCCCGAGGCGGGCATGGCTACAGGAGGCCGTACGGGACGGCCGTCTCCTGTTCGGCTCGGCACTGTAGCCATGCCAGCCTCGACGTCATCCACGACAGACTCCCGTACGGCCCACGGGCGGCGGGCCCCTTCAGCCAGAGAGAGGCGTGAAGGCGGCCCGGCCTCCCCCAGTCGGCCAAGGGCGTAGCTGGCCCCCAGAAGCCGGCTACTCCCTCCCTCGAAGCATGTGCCCCATTAAGAAGACAAGACGAGGTAAGGCTACAGTGAGAGCCCCCGAGGCGGCCCACTGTAGCCACGCTTACCTCGACGTGGCCCTCATCATCAAGGGCGAGGCTACAATAAACAGCCGCCGACAAGACCCTAGGCGGTGGGGCCGGCCTGTCGACCAAGAAGCCGGCAGCCGGCGGGACCCACCAGTCGGCGGGACCCAACAGCCAGCGGAGAAGCCGGCGAACGTAGACACTGACGGCTGGGACCAGTGCCCAGCCGGATTACCATTGTACCCCCGGGGGGTAGGCCTATATAAACCCCCCGGAGCACCCATGCAAAGGGTTGGCTTCTAAGCATAGCACACACACCATAGATAGAGAGAAGTTAGAGCTAGCCTTGTTCTTCTTCTCCCTTGAACCCCAAAACAGCTCTAGGAGCGATTGTAGCTACCTTTCCTGGTCTAGTGATCATGCGGAGACCCCGCAAAGCAGGACTAGGGGTGTTATCTCCTCGGAGAGCCCCGAACCTGGGTAAGATCCGCCAGCGTGCATGTCTTCGCCTCATCCCGTTTCCAGGCACCGGCGACGTCTTATTGGCACCCACAATGATAAGCCACCCGTTGGCATATGTCGCACCAACCACCCGACATGCAATGCATCCATGTGAGCACAGCTTCAAATCTTTGTTTCTGTCCAAATTTTCAGTTAATGAAGCAAGTATATTTTATCTTGCTCCATTATGTCTGAAAAATTTTCTAGGCCTTCTCCTATCTATATAAACTATCTCCCCCAAATTTGGGCTCATTCCATTTAGCCAATTTCCCTCTAGAAGTTTTTCGAGTTTCTGGTCAGTGGAAATTTTTGTGAAGGATGTACCATTTTGGTTTATCCAATTGGTATGAAACCTTTTGCAGCATCTTCATATAGCCAAACAACCCTGCCTTGCCAAATTTCAGCTCAAGTGGCTTCTCCATTTGAGTGCATCATCATGATCTTCATTCTGGACCAGATTACTTAGTGTAAAGCAACTATATTAATTAGTAGTCCAAATCCCCCCAAACTTCACAGGATTCTTGTCCTTCCTATCATAAAAACACCAGACAACTCATTTGGCTCCAAGCTCTTCGTTGTTGATCACTGTAACTTGATTTAGTTTGATATAGCAAACTTCGGAGGAGAAATCACATCGATCCAGCGCACCTCTGCTTGATCTATCGCTTTCCCCAGCCTCAGTAATGCAAGGACTCATCACAAGACATCTCGTTGCAGCCTCTCACGTCCCCTCCTTGCCGGTCACAATGGTGACCGCATCGTTTGCACGCGCTCTTGCAGCAATGGTCATGTCCCGAGCGTCGTTTTATTCGGGCCCCTCCTCCTCTCATCGTCTTCGCGCGCGTGAGCATGTCTAACAGCTAGCACGCGTTGTCGCCGTCCCTCTGGAGCACTTGCCCCCTCCGTTTGCTTCCCCGGCGACCTGTCCCCGTCGAGAAACAGAGCGCGTCCACGGGCGCACAGTGCCGACAAGGCATTAATGGCGCCATGGCTTCTTCCTCTCTTGTCCCCGAGCTCTCCTTGGCTCCGTGAACCCCCTTTGGACCTTTCCCTCGTTGCTGCCCGAGCTTGGCCGCGAGCACACGCGTCCACGGCGCCGGACACGTGTCCGCGGAGCTGCCAGCTCGCCTCCCCCGCCCCTCGGCTATATATGCCCACCACGAGGTGCCCCGACCTCACCAGTGGCCTTACCTCACTCCCAGACCCCTCCCTAGCTAGTCTCCCAACCCCCGGAGTCCCTCCTCGCCGCAAACCATCGCCATGGCCGCCGTTTTGCTCGTTTCAAATTCAAGCACGGCAGCGCCCCTCCTCCTCTCCGTCATCCACTCGTAGACCCTCCGGAGCTAGCAGACCCTCCCCACCCCCTTGTCCTCGTCGCCGGAGCACCGTAGCCCCGAACTCCTCTCTGCCCGTCGCCGCTCGTAGGAGCCCTCGTGCTCGTTTTCCCCAAGGGCCGTGCCCTGCCTGGGTGGGTGCGGTGCCTCCCCCCGATCCTAATGGCGGTCCAAGCTCCGTCGGAGAGGGCCGGAGCCGCCCAGACGAGCGCCGGCACCGGCGGCCTCTCTCTGGACCGCGGGCAAGCACGGGGGGAAGACGAAGACGACGACCCCTCCCCGCCAGCTGGCCGTTGACCCCGCGACCCCACCCATCAGCCCCTCCGCCCGTTGACCCCGCGCTGATGACTTGGATAAGTGAAGACGCCTTCTCTGCTTTACGTTTTCTGTAGCCGAAAGCGTATTCCTCCGCATCTTATAACCAGAGTACGTTTTCTCTGCAGGAAAGCGTATTTCCCAAAAGGCGCTTTCTATTTTTCCAGACGCCGGCCGAAACCCCTATTTTGTGGATGTTCATCTGTTTAGGGCAGAAATGAATAAGATTTTATTTGTTTTCTTCCTAACAAACGAACGGTCGTATCTTTTCAAGCACAACTCCGATTAAGGTGATTCTAAAGCCCACTTCTTCGTCTCGTCGAGCCCGTTCTGTTGGTCACATTTTCACTATGTTTCAATATTCTAAAAATGACCATTTGCCCTTGCCCCTAATCAGCCCCCTCCGAGGGAGAACCCTTTCCGGCGATTCCTTCCGCGATCTTTCCACACTTCTCCCCGGAGCCTTCTTCATACCCAAGCAAGCCACAACCACCGTTTGCATGATATCCATGCAGAAGCACTGGTTTCCAACTTGAATCTTTAATAACTGTTCGATTGTTTTGCTACTGCTGTCGTTATTTCGGTTATGCTTATGGATCGGTGTTTACCGTCATGATATGTTTTCTTGCACTATGTTATTATGTTCTTCATGCTAGTATTACTTTAATATTGGCCATGCTTGTTAGTAGTACATGTTGGTGATGGTCTTCGGTGCATGACTATCGTCTGTTCCGAGTACTGCCGTTATGCATGTTTCTTTGCATCCAGTTGATTAAATACTTGCATGGTAGTTTTATCGTTATATTATTGCATGGTATTTATTATTGATGCTAGTAGTCATGTTATGCTATGAGTAGTGTTCTAGTTGTGATATTCATGCTCGTCAGTATGCCATGCTCATCTGGATAAATGATCAAATGTTGTTGTTATGCTCGTTGATTATGATGCATCCCCATGCTTATGGTTGATATCATGTTCATGCATTGTAGTTGCATCCTGTTATTTTTGTCATGGCTCAGCATATTGCATTCAAGTTTAACTGGATTAAATTGAACTTCAACAACTGTTGGCTGAGTCATGGTGCCACCATATCGATCTGACCAGTGCAACCACGCTTACCCTATGGGGGGTCCTAACTGGGTCTCTTGTCATGCCTCTCAACGGTGCCTCCCGCGAGGGAAGGTTATGCGCGGGCGCTACCCTGATCAGGTAGGACGGCATAAGCCTTGTGTGCCCGTTGTTGAGTATGGATCCTTGTCCCCGTTTGGGACCGTTTTGCCACGACGGTGGCCGTTGGTGCCTTCGGTAGGCACGAGGCCACCCAGGACTTAGCCCAAAGGGGAGTTGGTCGGAGTGGCCGGGAGGGTGTTATGGCAGTAGAACGGTTTTGTTGGAACGCTTTGGTCCACCCGAATGGGAGTGCAAGGCCAGGGTTCCGTGGTGTGGGTACAGTGTGCTAACCTCTGCAGAGTATGTGTGTTTAATCTATCGATAGCCGCGTCCGCGGATATGGGCCCAGTTCGTAGTTGGTCACACTATGTGTCAACAATAATAATAATGTGCTTAATAACAACCCCAGTTCGATGATGAAAGTAGTTGGTTGATATTTATGTGATCGTAAGAGGATCAGTGTGGTATCGTGAATACCGACTTGTTGGATATTTGTGGTGTTATGCGAGAGTCAAGGGTAAAGGTCAAGCTCCTTGTGGTCATTAATGATTACTACGGTATGGTTAATACCAAGCTTGATTGGATCCTGAGATGATCGTGTGATGTTCGTGATGGTAAGTTTGTGCATGTGATGGTTACGAGATAACCCGAGCAGAGTAAGTTGGTGCATGATAGTTTCATCATGTTGCATGCTAGTCTCATCATGTTCATATGTTTATGCCATGCTCGTATTATTCTAGTTGTACCATCTTATTCATGCTATGATTGATCTGATAGTATCATGTTAATCCTTGTTAACCTGTAATTGCCATGCTATTGTTTGTCTTGATTGCTTTGGTTGCTGTGAGCTTGCAAGTACATTCAATGTACTGACCTGGCTTGTCATGCCAGTTTGCAGGTCATGCCGGATATGATTGCTTGTTTGCCATGGATCCCTTGTTTGTGTGCTAGGATAAGCGTTCCAGCCAGAGTCCCTGCGGAGTGGAGTTCATCACCGCCGTCGTTGTTCCGCTGCCAGTAGTCATTCCGCTGCGTCGAGTTGTTCTGCTGTTTACATAGAGCAACCGTGGCAGGCGTAGTGTCGTCGTGCCGATGTAATCCCCTTGTACCCAATATAGCTTGCAATAAAGAGCTGGTTTGTTCTATGCTAAGCAGCGCCGTATTCCAGAAGATTTCTCCTTGATCTCTAGGCTAGAATACGGGACGTTCCGGTTTCTCTGAGCCTGGGTGCCACAGGCTTGGTATCAGAGCAGGTCTGGCTGTAGGATGCCCTAGCCCGCGCGACGTTAGAAACGGTAGTATAGACCCCAATTGATTTGTTGCACTTGATTGCTGCATTTTTTTGTTGCATAGCATACATATAGATTATTATCTTGCCGCTAACGGTTAATCTTGTGAGTGTAGGTCATATCGGTTTCGATCCACTACCTGCACCCTCCTTCTCAGCATGCCTGCTTTTCAGTGTTTGGCGTCATCTCTGTCCCAGCAGAATGATGCCCTAGTACCAAGTGTTCCAGACACCAGTTGCAGGAGTTATGCTCAGGTATCGCGTCGATATCTTTCTGCCACCCACACGTATTATTTAGGTGATAGCCATGCCTCTATCCCGAATCGTGCCATCCATCTCGTCCCTTTGGCAATCCTTACTGATACTTGTTATCGGAAAAGGGCGATGCCATCAAACCTTGCTTTTCCTCCACTATATTGCCCTGTCATTCCATTCTTTGGAACGTGTACGGTTCCCCTTCGTACGCTTGATGATGACGTGGCCGTGACCTTGTGTCTCGCTACTTCATCACCAAGTCCGTCCTCGCTCCGTATCCATCCAGATCCAGCTGGTGTTCAGCCAGCGCTTGGTGTAGCCTTGGTTACGCCAACTCTTTCCACACACAGATTCACTTTCGTGCACACCGTCACAGCATAGTAGACCGCAATACCGGAGTTTCCATGAGACTTGTGTGCTTAGGTGTGCATGCATATTATTGTGTGAGTAGCAGTAATATGTGTTGATTGCTTTATTTTATTAGTATGCTTGTGTGCTTTTGTTTTCGTCGTTTCTTTTATTTCTTTCTTTGGGACTTCTGTGTTACAATTTTTTCCCCTTATTAAAGTTGCTCGTCAATCGACACCGGACCTGAAGAATCAATAAGGAATTCAAATATTTGGAAGCTCAGATAAACGGAATGAAGTTATCAGCAGACTGCAGTGAAATTTGGAATACCTCGTCTGAACGCAAAAGGAATCCTGAATGGACAGTCAGTATCATGTTTGCATCAGCGTGCACTCCTTACAACAATACGGATAATCAAGTTTGCCTCACTGTGCACTCTTCATGACAGAAATGATCAGATCAGCAAGAAGATAAGCTATGTGCAAGACCAACAGTGCAATTTCAGTCAAAGGTATGGTTCATATACAAGGTTTGATTCTTTGTGGAGGATGATATGGAAACATGATATGCCTAGAAGAAAGCAAGGATGTGCCACATACTCAGAAAGGAGGATGGTCCAGCAATTCCTGTTTCAGCACATAACCCAGTCTTCCTCAGCAAGATACTCTCGATGGTTTTCAGCATAAGCCATCCAATCGTCCTCAGTACGGCACTGGTGCAAGATAGTACATTGTGAATTGACAGCAGATGTCAGAATCAGATCTGCAACAATTGTGAGAAGCAAGAATCAGTCAGAACACAAGTCTGCCTCGGGAATTAGATTCTCAGATATATGTGAAGGAAGCCAGATATACACCTCAGTGTGACAAAGGACTATGAGGATTGACGACAACACTAAGCTCTGTACAAGTACCGGTGAACCTGGAATATGATACTGATGAGCCCTTGTCTTCTTTTCTCTGGTAACGGCACCACGCCTGTGTTCTGAGCCGTTTTTGGTCGTCCAGGGTGGATGCCGACTTTATATTTCTCTATTCAACAACTGTCACGAGTTCTGAGATGCTTTCCAGCCGTCTCGTACAGCTGTTGAGTTTCTTTTTGTGACAGTGGCCCTATGCTTTTAGCTACTTTTAGGCTATCTTAGGGAACTGCCACTTTCTTCTTATCAACCCAATCTCATGTTCTGAGCTGCTTTTCGGCCGTCTTGAGCCGTGGTTGAGCTATTTAAGTGATGTCCCAGATCTGAGTTGTAAAGACCGTTCTGGTCGCTACTGATTTATTTACCGATTTCTTGCAAGGGTTCGGATGATCATTTTTCTACGGTCAGAACTTGAGAGATGATGAACCTGCCATTCCAATGATGCTACCATGGCAGGAGATGAGGATAAAAGTATGCCTATCAGAATGTTGCACCCGAAGAAGTAATATGACCCCGCTCTTTCAACCAAGGATCCGGATCAAGAAAGCAGTAATGAAGGAGCAAGACGGATAATTGTTGCATGACTCACATGGTGCAGATACCCCGGACAGTCTGAGTCAGTATCGACCACCATGGATATTCACCTAAGGGGTCTACTCAATTTTGAACCACCGTCAGTTCTGGATGAGGATATTATCAGATAAGGTCATGCCCCTTATGCTGGCCACAATAGGCGACAATCAAACATTTGGTATGAAGTTGAGACTCAAGACAGTGGAGCCAGTCAGGATGATTCAGAAATTCCTGTGATAAGTCAGAATCTGTCAGGAAAGCAGTTATGCCTCACCTCACTGTTTGGAACCCGAAGGACCTGCAGTTAAGTGGAGAAACCCAACGCAAGGAGTCAGAGCTTGGGGGTTCATCAGGAAAATCTGATCACTAATTCGTGGACAGTTTTCAGTACCGACACGGCAATTGGAAATCACTCTCGGATTTGTGCGACAGGCATATATTTCAGACATGATAAATCTCATATAAGTCAGTAGATATGAGCAGAATTGGAGCCAGTATAAGCAGGAAAATGGCAAGTAAGATCTGCTAGGATATGGATACAGTGAAGCAAACCGCCCCAGAGCCAGTCCGGCAAGTCAGATGAAGAATTTAATGGGAACAATCAATAATAGAAAAAGGATACCCGAGTTGGAAATGGTTTCCTTAAGTCAGTATATGCATACTTGTTCCCTGAGCAACCAAATCTCGAGGACGAGATTTCTTTAAGGGGGGAGGTCTGTCACAGCCTGATTTTTGGCCCTTTCTTTTTCTTTTGATTTTCTGAGGTTTTTGCCTGAGATTTCTTTTTCCGTGGCTATGTGGTCTGGAAACTGAAGAAGATGACCTCTTGTTTTCTTCCAGAGTGGTTTGTCATACCCAAATCCTTCCCTAGACCTTTCCATTTTCATCCTAGACCAAATCCCAATATTCTTTTTATTGGGAATATTCCTTTTCTATTAAAGGAATAACCCTAATTGCCCTAGGTTGTGAAGCAACCTATATTCCTGTCACTCCTAAAATTCCCAAATAATTCTCATAAATTTTTTGGGTCATATCTTCCTCAAATGTGGCAAAATATTTCATTTGCCATGTTTATCATCATGCTCAAATAATTCATTTCCTATTCTGTCCTGAGTGACAGATTGTGAAGCAAGCGCCATTTATCTTTGCCCAAGTGACTCCAAACTTCTTGGACATCTTTTCATGTCCAAATAATTGCCTCATGACAAATTTCAACTTAATTTGCCTAGTAAATATTCCTGAGCAATTTTTCAAAGTTCCTGTCTAAGGGAATTGGTTGTGAAGGAAGTACTAGCTAGGTTAATCCAATTGAGTTGAACTTTTGCATGGTCTTTCATATCATCAATTAAAAGCTCTCCACAAGATTTGAGCTCATGCAATGCATCCATGTGAGCACAGCTTCAAATCTTTGTTTCTGTCCAAATTTTCAGTTAATGAAGCAAGTATATTTTATCTTGCTCCATTATGTCTAAAAAACTTTCTAGGCCTTCTCCTATCTATATAAACTATCTCCACCAGATTTGGGCTCATTCCATTTAGCCAATTTCCCTCTAGAAGTTTTGCAAGTTTCTGGTCAGTGGAAATGTTTGTGAAGGAAGTACCATTTTGGTTTATCCAATAGGTATGAAACCTTTTGCAGCATCTTCATATGGCCAAATAACCCTGCCTTGCCAAATTTCAGCTCAAGTGGCTTCTCCATTTGAGTGCATCATCATGATCTTCATTCTAGACCAGATTACTTAGTTGTAAAGCAACTATATTAATTAGTAGTCCAAATCCCCCCAAACTTCACAGGATTCTTGTCCTTCCTATCATAAACACACTAGACAACTCATTTGGCTCCAAGCTCTTCGCTGTTGATCACTGTAACTTGATTCAATTTGATACAGCAAACTTCAGAGGAGAAATCACATCGATCCAGTGCACCTCTGCTTGATCTATCGCTTCCCCCAGCCTCGGTAATGCAAGGACTCGTCACTGGACATCACGCTGCAGCCTCTCACGTCCCCTCCTTGCCGGTCACAGTGGTGACCGCGTCGTTTGCACACGCTCTGGCAGCAATGGTCATGTCCCGAGCGTCGTTTTGCTTCGGGCCCCTCCTCCTCTCATCGTCTTCACGCGCGTGAGCGTGTCTAACAGCTAGCACGCATTGTCGCCGTCCCTCTGGAGCGCTTGCCCCCTCCGTTTGCTTCCCCGGTGACCCGTCCCCATCGAGAAATAGAGCGCGTCCACGGGCGCACAATGCCGACAAGGCATTAATGGCGCCATGGCTTCTTCCTCTCTTGTCCCAGAGCTCTCCTCGACTCCGTGAACCCCCTTTGGGCCTTTCCCTCGTCGCCGCCCGAGCTTGGCCGCTAGCACACGTGTCTGCGGTGCCGGACACGCGTCCGCAGAGCTGCCAGCTCGCCTCCCCCTCCCCTCGGCTATATAAGCCCACCACGAGGTGCCTCGACCTCACCAGCGGCCTCACCTCACTCCCAGACCCCTCCCTAGCTAGTCTCCTGAGCCCCGGAGTCCTTCCTCGCCGCAAACCGTCGACATGGCCGCCGTTCTGCTCGTTTCAAATTCGAGCACGGTAGCGCCCCTCCTCCTCTCCGTCATCCACTCGTAGACCCACCGGAGCTAGCAGACCCTCCCCACCCCCTTGTCCTCGTCGCCGGAGCGCTGTAGCCCCGAACTCCTCTCTGCCCGTCGCCGGTCTCCGCCGCGCTCGTAGGAGCCCTCGTGCTCGGTTTCCCCGAGGCCCGTGCCCTGCCTGGATGGGTGCGGCGCCTCCCCCCGATCCCAACGACGGTCCAAGCTCCGCCGGAGAGGGCCGGAGCCGCCCGGACGAGCGCCAGCACCGGCGGCCTCTCTCTTGACCGCGGGCGAGCATGGGGGAAATATGAAGACGACGACCCCTCCCCGCCAGCTGGCCATTGACCCCGCGACCCCACCCGTCAGCCCCTCCGCCCGTTGACCCCGCGCTGATGACGTGGATAAGTGGAGACGCCTTCTCTGCTTTACGTTTTTTGTAGCCGAAAGCGTATTCCTCTGCGTCTTATAACCAGAGTACGTTTTCCCTGCAGGAAAGCGTATTTCCCAAAAGGCGCTTTCTATTTTTCCAGCCGCCGGCCACAACCCCTATTTTGTGAACGTTCGTTTGTTTAGGGCAGAAATGAATAAGATTTTATTTGTTTTCTGCCTAACGAACGAACGACGGTATCTTTTCAAACACAACTCCGATTGTAACAGCCTGGTTTTGGCCCTTTCCTTTTTCTTTTAATTTAATTCGTTTTTGCTCTGTTTTTCTTTTCGGAGTGGTTCTGTGGCCTTGTCACCTGGGAAATCATCTTCATTTCCTCTCCCAAGTGGTTCACCATTCTCAAAACCTTGCCAAGATCATGTCACCCCACTCCTTGAACAAACCCTAAAATCTTTTTCTAGGAAATATTCCGTTTTCTATTAAAGGAATAACCCTGTCTGCCCTAGGTTGTGAAGCAACCTATATTTCTGTCCATCCATAAATTCCCAAATAATTCTCATAATTCCATTGGGTCATATGTTGCTCAAATATGCCCAAAATTTCCTGTCCTAGCCCAAGAATAATTCCCCAATAATTATTCTTCATTTCTGTCCAGAGTGGCATTTTGTGAAGGAAGTGCCACCTATCCAATCTTGTTTGCTCCCAAACTTGTTGGGCATTCTTTTATGTCCAAATAATTGCCACATGCCAAAATTCAACTTTATTTGCCTAGCCAATCTTCCTCAGTGATTTTTTTAAAGTTACTGTCAAACAGAAGCCACTGTAAAGGAAGTGCTAGCTAGGGTTATCCAAATGAGTTGAAATTTTGCATGCCTCTTCATGTGCTCATATAATTAGCCACCTCCAAATTTAAGCTCCATCTCTTGATCTATGTGAGCACAGGACCAAATCTTTGATTCTGGCAATATTTTCAGGTTGTGAAGCAAGTGCATTTTATATTGCTTCAAAAATCCTGATAAATTACCAGATTGTGCCTCTACTCTTATAACATATCTTCACCAAATTTGGCACCATTTCACTTAGCCAATATTTCTCCAAAATTCTTGCAAGATTCTGGTCAGTGAAGATAGCTGTGAAGGAAGTACCATTTTGGTGAATCCAATTGGTATGAAATTGTTACAGCTTCTTACTATGACCAACTCAGTAAGCCTTGCCAAATTTTAGCTCAATTTGACACTCCATGTGAGTGCACCATCATGATCTTGATTCTGGACTAAATATGCAGTTGTGAAGCAACTATGATTCATCTTGGTCCAAATCTTCTAAACGTTACCAGGATGAAAGCCCTTCGTACCCTAAACCTCGCAGACAACTCCATTGCTCCCAATCTCCTTCTTGTTGATCACCAGTGCTCACCCAAGTTTACTGCAGTAAACTTCATAGGTTACTTACCATTTAACCAGAGCGCTTTTAACCAAAATACCACCGCCGTTGCAACCTCCCTAGGAAGGACAAACCCCCAGACATCGTTTGGACGGCCGTGTGGCACTGTGTACACCAGTGCACGCGGTGATCATGAGCTCTGGCATGCCATGGACGCGATCTGGATGGATTCTTGCTTGGGCCCCTCTCCCTCGCGTCGTCTTAGCGCTCTTGAGCATGCCTCACCGTTTTACCGCGTGTCGCCGTCCTCCTGGAGCCATCTCCCCCTCCGTCAACGCTCGTCGCCGCGCGCCCACGGGCGCACTGTGGCCGACTGAGCTTTAATGGCGCCGTGGCCACTTCTCCTCTGCGCCCTCGGCCCCCCTTATCCTGTGCACTTCAGTAGCTCGTCCGTTGCCTCCCTCGTCGCCTTCCCGTGCTCGCTGCGCGTCGCCAGAGTCTTGGCCGAGCGCGAGCGGTGGCACCCGAGCCCTGCTCCTCGCCCCGCCTATATAAGGAAGCCCCGACCCCCTCCGAGCTCGTCACCAGCCTTGCCTCGCTCCACTACCCTCCCCAGACTCTCATTCGAGCTCGAGAGCTCCCGAGCCCCCCAATGGCCGCCATGGCCGCCGCCCCCTCCGGCCTAAATTCCGGCCAACCATGCCCTCCCTCTCCTTCTTTCCACCTCCATGAGCCCCACCAAACTTCGGCGGACCTTCCCAGTTCCTCGTTTCGTCGCCGGAGCCACTGTGGCCGCGACCCCAATACTTGGCCGCTGCCTCTGTCCTCTGATGCCGTGAACCCCGTCGCCTCGCTGCTCCTACCCGGCCGCCATGCATGGTCTGGACGGGAGCGGGGCATCTGCCGAGGCCTGCGGTAGCCTCCCCCTGGCCTGAGACGGCCGGAGCTGGCCAGGCCCCCGCCGGCGTCGCGCCCTCCCCTGGCTTCCTCTGCTTCTGGTCGGGGGGCGAGGAAGAGGACGACGACCTGGTCAGCCCCCCCTGACTCCACCTGGCAGCGACCCAGGCGGCCGGTCCCGCCGCTGCCCGTTGATCCGGTCTGCTGACGTGGATAAGTGACGGGCCCCGCCCCACGAGACCCGCACGTCAGCGACCCCAGACCCGGGCCTGCGCGTGTACAATTTCGTTTCAGTGAAAGCGTAAAGTTTTGCGGCTTCGGCCTGGAATACGTCTTCACTGTCCCGAAAGCGTATTTCCTAAATTGTGTTTTCTCTTTTTCAGCTCACGGGCCTATTTGTACAGTTATTTTTACAGATTGGTCCCTGAACTTCGTCGGGCTATAACTTTTCAACCACAACTCCAAATGAGGTGATTCCAAACCCCACTTCTTAGTTTCGTCGAGCCCAGTCTGTTGGTACCATTTTAACCATGTGGCAACATTCTAAAAATGACCTTTTTGCCCTTGCCCCTAACCAGCCCCCTTCAAGAGAGAACGTTTTCCGGCAAATCTTTCTGCGATCTTTCCGCACTTCTTCCCGGAGTATTCTTCAACCCCAGGCAAGCCACAACCACCATTTGCATGATAGCCATGCAGTAGCACTGGTTTTCAGCTTGAATCTTTAATAACTGTATGCTTGCTTTGCTACTACTGTCGTTATTTCGGTTATGCTTATGTATCGGTGGTTACCGTTTTGCTATCTTTTCTTACACTCTGCTATCATGTTCTACTTGCTAGTATTACTTTCATAATTGTTCATGCTTGATAGAAGTACATGTTGGGTTGGTCATGTTCTTCGGTGCATGACTAACGTCGGTTACCGAGTATCGTTAATATGCATTGTTCCTTTGCTGTTACTTGGTTAAGTGTTTACTCGGTTATGTTATTGATGTGTTCTTGCATGGTACTTAATGTTCATGATAAGGGTCATGTTATGCTATGAGTAGTGTTGTACTTGTAATATTCATGCTCATCATTATGCCATGCTCAGTTGGATATGAATCATTGTTGATATGGTGGATAGTTATGCTGTACTCTCATGCTTATGTTGTTATCATGCTCATGCTTTGTAATTGCATCATATTATTTTATCATGGCTCAGCATATTGCATTCACGTTTAACCGGATTAAATTGAACTTGAACAACTGTTGGCTGAGTCATGGTGCCACCATATCGAGCTGACCAGTGCAACCACACTTACCTTTATGGGAAGGTCCTAACTGGGTCTATTGTCGTGCCTCTCGCCGGTGCCTCCAACGAGGGAAGGTTATGGGCACGCGCTACCCTGATTAGGTAGGCGGACATAAGCCTTGTGTGCCCATTGTTGTTGTTATGTGCACATGTCCCCGTTTGGGATGGTTTATTGTTTTGGCCACAACGGTGGCCGTTGGTGTCTTTGGTAGACACGGGGCCACCCAGGACTAGCCCGGTGGGGAGTGAGTCGGAGTGGCCGGGAAAGTGTCATGGCAGTAGATCGGTTTTGTCGGAACGCCGTTGGTCCACCCGAATGGGAGTGCGAGGCCATGGGTTCCGTGGTGTGGGTATAGTGTACTAACCTCTGCAGAGTGTGTATTAAATCTATCGATAGCCGCACCCGCGGATAAGGGCCCAGTTCATGTCGGTCACACTGTGAGTCAATAGTATTAATAATAAATTGATTAATAACAACCCTGGTTCGATGATGAGATATGTTGGTTGTGATCGCCGGAAAGATCACTGTTCGGTTACAAGGTAACCCGTTGAACCAAGAGTGGTTCCATTCGTGATCATGAGAGGATCACCGTGGTATCGAGAATACCGAGTTGTTGGATATTCTTGATGTTGTGCGAGAATCATGGGTAAAGATCAAGCTCCTTGTGATCATTTAATGATTACTACAGTATTGTTTATACCAAGCTTGATTTGATCCTGAGATGATCGTGTGATGTCCGAGGTGGGTAAGTGATGCATGTGATGGTTACCCGAGCAGAATAAGTTGTGCATATAGTGTCATCATGTTGCATGCTAGTATTGTCAGATTTATATGTTCATGCCATGTTCGTATTGTTCTAGCTGTATTATGTTCATGTTGTTCATGCCATGCTATCCTGATGATCTCATGATAATTCCTGCTTAACCTGTAATTGCCATGTTGTTGTCTGTCTTGAATGCTTCTGGTTATTGTGAGCTTGCAAGTACATTCAATGTACTGACCTGGCGTGTCATGCCAGTTTGCAGGTCATGCCGGATTTGCTTGCTTGTCATGGTTTCCGTTCGTGCGATCTAGGATAAGCGTTCCAGCCAGAGTCCCTGCGGAGTGGAGTTCACCACCGTCGTCGTTGTTCCGCTGCTACAAGTTTTTCCGCTGCTTCGAGTTGTTCTGCTGCTTGCATAGACCAACTGAGGATGGCGTAGTGTCACTGTGCTGATGTTATTCATTGTAATATCAGAGACCTTGTATTCATATTCGTGTAATAATAGAAAGCTAGTTTGTTCTATGCTAAGCAGTGTCGTATTCCAGAAGACTTCTCCTCGATCTCTGGGCTGGAATACGGGGCGTTCCGGTTTCTCTGAGCCAGGGTGCCATAGCGCTTGGTACCAGAGCAGGTCTGGCTGTAGCACGCCCTAGTCAGCACGAGCGGTAGAAACCAGTAGAAATCAGTACTTTAAAGTCCGGCCTGGTTATTGCATTTGGTTGCTGCATTTGTTTGTTGCATAGCATGCATATAGCCTTAGTAATTGTTGCTAATGGTTTATCTGGTGAGTGTTGCTGGCAATAGTTCAGATCCACTACAGCTCAGCCTTTGCATTTCTCCAGTTTTCTTTTCCTGCTCGTTCTTCGGGTTTTGGTGTCATTTCAGTCCCAGCAGAGTGATGCCAAGTGATCCCGACACCGTTTGCAAAAATGGTGCTCAGGTATCTCGCCGATATCCTCCTTTCAGACCCGTCTATCGTTTCGGTGACGGACATGCTTCTATCCCGAATCGCTCTTTTATTTTGCCATGTTGGAAACCCTTAATGATCTTAGTTATCAAGAAAGGGCAATGTCAGCAGCCTCAGTTTTCCCCCGCTATCCAATTCCTTGGACGAGTACGGATCTTTTTCCGTACGCTTGATAATAATGTGGTTGCGACCTTCGTGTCCCACTACAGGTTTATCGAGTGCGTCCTCGCCTCCGAGCTAGTCCAGGTTGCTACCTGGCTAAGCTAGCACTTGGTGTAGCGTTGTTTACACTAATTCTTCCACACATTTATTCGTCCTCGTGCACACCATCACAGCATGCTAGATCGTAGAACCAAAGATCCCGCGAGATTTGTGTGCTTAAGTAGGCATGCATATTGTGTGACTAGCAGTAATATGTGACATTGATTGTGTGTGAATTGATTGTTGTTGTGTGTTTTTGAGTTTTCTTTTGCTTCTTTCTTTTTGGGCCCCGGTGTTACATTATTTTTCCCCTATAAAGAGTTGCTCATCAACTGACACCGGACTCGAAGAAGTAATCAGGAGTTCAATATTTGGAAACTCATCTAAACAGAATGGAATTCTTAGCCGACTTCAGTGAAATGGGGAATATCTGATTTTGAGGCAGATAATCAATTTTGCATTAGTGTGCACTCCTCACAACAGTACGGATAACTCAAGTCTACATCTGTACAAAATCCTCACAACAGTAACGATCAAGTCAGGTACAAGATCAACAGTATATTTCCAGTCAAAGGTATGGATCATATATAAAATTTTGGCTCAGCAATGCATGATACTGAGATATGTTATCATCCGAAATAAAGTCAGAATGTGGTATGCTCAAGGTAGACAGTCAAACAAATTTTCTCATGCAAATTATCAGCCACCGAATATTATGGGTGTGTGTGTGTGTGTGGATTTGAGTCTGCATATCATAGTATGAAGTTTGAATATGAGAAACTCAGTCTTCTCCCACACGTTATCGGAAGAAATTTATGATGCAAGGCTCCTCGATTTTCCTCAACATGATATGTGAACAATTTCCGGTCCAAAAGATACCCGGTCTTTCTTAGCAAGATACCTCGGTAAAAGATTCTGATAGACGAAAATGAATTTTTCTCGACAAGCAAACCCGAGGAGAAGCTTCTCAAGTACGGAACTCAGGCTTCTCCAGCACAATAATCAGACCAAGCTTCGTGTACAAGCTATAGAGCCTTCTTCGACACGCTACCCAGACAAAAGATTTGAGCAGAAGTTAACAAGTCTTCCTCAGCAAGCTACTCGGATGGCTTCTCTTGTAAGCCAATTAGTCCGCGTCAGTACCACACTATTGCACCGTCCTCAGAGATTATGCGGCGAGTTGGCAATATATGGCAGTGCATCTCAAGAGTCAGATCGGCAATATTTTTGGTTAGAAGCACAAATCAGTCAAAACATATGCCTACCTCAAGGATCAAGTGTTCGATTGCCTATGATTCTTACATATATGGTGAGCATGCATTCCCAATCATATCAGTCACTCATACAAGGTACGACAAGGATCCAACAGATATACCTAAGGAAAGTATGGATCCCACAACCTCATGAATCATGCAAATGAAGATAAGCAGAGATACATCTCATAAATTACAAGGATCGACAAGATCTGGATAAGACATTACAGAATCAACAGTCTTGACAGTGGCCACCAAGGCCAATACCCCCGCACCGACAAGGAGATCTCATGAACTCTTGTATGGTTGGCCTCAACAAAGAGCTCTGTACAGCTACAAGCCCCGAGTATATGTCATATACGTGCGGAACCCAAGCACCAGGAATAATGACAAAAATATCGCACTAGCCACAACCATGGTCATACAAAGAATCAAGGATATATGTAGCCAACCTATTTTTGTAAGGTATCCTAACAAAGAAAATCATGACCGTTAAAGAGTGAGACTGATAGCAACGGTATGATGATTTTTTGCATGACCATCAGGGTCCGGATACCCAAGTCAGTTAGTGGCCAGATTACATATGGAGCCACAAAGGTATACCCTCAGTGGATTACTATGCTCTACAAGGATTTCATATCCCGCTGACCCGCTTGGAATGGTTAGTGTGAAAAATCCAAATGGGCATACCGACAAAATGAGGAAGTCAAAATCTGAACAACCAGCTCAGATCCGGAATACTCACCAACGAAAACAAGTACACGGTCAGTCTGTCAGGAAAAGCATTTGTCCGTCAGCCCCCTGTCGGGCCAGTCTCAAGACGTAAATATTTGAGGTATGACTCAGCTATAACTCCATGCCCCGTTATATTGCTCACGACAAAAGGCAGTCGAATCTTTGGGACATATCTCATGCTCGAGCCAAAGGAATGAAACAAAACTAAATCAGTACCACTTATGAGTAGTCAGATTCTGTCAGAAGATGGCCATGATTAATTCTCAGCATTTGTTGAAACCAGAAGGCTTGCATTTATTTGAAGCAGCCCCATGACCGAAGTAAAAAGGTTTTCATGACCAAAAGAAAATTTATGCACAGATCCATTGGATATCACCACATGTATGGAGAATCAACTTCAGTAAAAAGGAATTGGTATATGAGCAAAGACCCGTCAGAATTTGGGGAAAGGTGAAGCAAGCCACCCCAGAGCAAGGTAAGTTAATCATCTGAAATTCTTGGGGGAACAATAAATAAAGGAAAAAGGATACCCAAGTTGGAAACGGTGTCCTAAAGTCATACTTGTTCCCTGAGCAACCAAATCTCGAGGGCGAGATTTCTTTAAGAGGGGAAGGTTTGTAATAGCCTGGTTTTTGGCCCTTTTCTTTTTCTTTTAATTTAATTGGTTTTTGCTCTGTTTTTCTTTTTGGAGTGGTTCTGTGGCCTTGTCACCTGGGAAATCATCTTCATTTCCTCTCCCAAGTGGCTCATCATTCTCAAAACATTGCCAAGATCATGTCACCCCACTCCTTGACCAAACCCTAAAATATTTTTCTAGGAAATATTCCTTTTTCTATTAAAGGAATAACCCTGTCTGCCCTAGGTTGTGAAGCAACCTATATTTCTGTCCATCCATAAATTCCCAAATAATTCTCATAATTCCTTTGGGTCATATGTTGCTCAATTATGCCCAAAATTTCCTGTCCTAGCCCAAGAATAATTCCCCAATAATTATTCTTCATTTATGTCCAAAGTGGCATTTTGTGAAGGAAGTGCCACCTATCCAATCTTGTTTGCTCCCAAACTTGTTGGGCATTCTTTTATGTCCAAATAATTGCCACATGCCAAAATTCAACTTTATTTGCCTAGCCAATCTTCCTCAGTGATTTTTTTAAAGTTACTGTCAAATAGAAGCCACTGTAAAAGGAAGTGCTAGCTAGGGTTATCCAAATGAGTTGAAATTTTGCATGCCTCTTCATGTGCTCATATAATTAGCCTCCTCCAAATTTCAGCTCCATCCCTTGATCTATGTGAGCACAGGACCAAATCTTTGATTCTGGCAATATTTTCAGGTTGTGAAGCAAGTGCATTTTATATTGCTTCAAAAATCCTGATAAATTACCAGATTGTGCCTCTACTCTTATAACATATCTCCACCAAATTTGGCACCATTTCACTTAGCCAATATTTCTCCAAAATTCTTGCAAGATTCTGGTCAGTGAAGATAGCTGTGAAGGAAGTACCATTTTGGTGAATCCAATTGGTATGAAATTGTTACAGCTTCTCACTATGACCAAATCACTAAGCCTTGCCAACTTTTACCTCAATTTGACACTCCATGTGAGTGCACCATCATGATCTTGATTCTGGACTAAATATGCAGTTGTGAAGCAACTATGATTCATCTTGGTCCAAATCTTCTAAAAGTTACCAGGATGAAAGTCCTTCTTACCCTAAACCTCGCAGACAACTCCATTGCTCCCAATCTCCTTCCTGTTGATCAACAGTGCTCACCCAGGTTTACTGCAGTAAACTTCAGAGGTTACTTACCATTTAACCAGAGCACTTTTAACCAAAATACCACCGCAGTAGCAACCTCCCCAAGAAGGAAAAACCCCCAGACATCGTTTGGACGGCCGTGTGGCACTGTGTGCACCAGTGCACGTGGTGATCACGAGCTCTGGCATGCCATGGACGTGAGCTGGATGGATTCTTGCTCGGACCCCTCTCCCTCTCGTCGTGGTAGAGCTCTTGAGCATGTCTCACCGTTTTACCGCGTCGTCGCCGTCCTCCTGGAGCCATCTCCCCCTCCGTCAGCGCTCGTCGTCGCGCGCCCACGGGTGCACTATGGCCGACCGAGCTTTAATGGCGCCGTGGCCGCTTCTCCTCTGCGCCCTCGGCCCCCCTTACCCTGTGCACTTCTGTAGCTCGTCTATTGCCTCCCTCGTCGCCTTCCTGTGCTCGCCCGTGCTCGCTGCGCGTCGCCAGAGCCTTGGCCGAGCGCGAGCGACGGCACCCCAGTCGTGCCCCTCGCCCCGCCTATATAAGGAAGCCCCAACCCCCTCCGAGCTCATCACCAGCTTTGCCTCGCTCCACTACCCCTCCCCAGCCTCTCATTCGAGCTCGAGAGCTCCCGAGCCCCCCAATGGCCGCCATGGCCGCCGCCCCCTCCGGCCTAAATTCCGGCCAACCATGCCCTCCCTCTCCTTCTTTCCACCTCCATGAGCCCCACCAAACTCCGGCGGACCCTCCCAGTTCCTCGTTTCGTCGCCGGAGCCACTGTGGCCGCGACCCCAATACTTGGTCGCCGCCTGTGTCCTCGGACGCCGCAAACCCCGTCACCTCGTTGCTCCTTCCCGGCCGCCATGCGTGGTCTGAACAGGAGCGGGGCATCTGCCGAGGCCTCCGGTGGCCTCCCCCTAGCCTGAGACGGCCGAAGCTGGCCAGGCCCCCGCCGGCGTCGCGCCCTCCCCTGGCTTCCTCTGCTTCTAGTCGGGGGAGCGAGGTAGAGGACGACGACCTGGTCAGCCCCCCTGACCCCACCTGGCAGCGACCTAGGCGGCCGGTCCCGCCGCTGCGCGTTGACCTAGTCTACTGACGTGGATAAGTGACAGGCCCCGCCCCACGGGACCCGCACGTCAACGACCCCAGACCCGGGCCCGCGCGCGTTTAAGTGAAAGTGTATTCTCTGGTGTATGCTTTCGTTTCAGTGAAAGCGTAAAGTTCTGCGGCTTCGGCCTGGAATACGTCTTCACTGTCCCGAAAGCGTATTTCCTAAAATGCGTTTTCCTTCTTCAACTCAGGGGCCTGTTTGTAGAGTTATTTTTATAGATTGGTCCCTGAACTTCGTCGGGCTATAACTTTTCAACCACAACTCCAAATGAGGTGATTCCAAAGCCCACTTCTTCGTTTCGTCGAGCCCATTCTTTTGGTATCATTTTCACCATGTGACAACATTCTAAAAATGACCTTTTTGCCCTTGCCCCCAACCAGCCCCTTCAAGAGAGAACGTTTTTCGGCAAATCTTTCTGCGATCTTTCCGCACTTCTTCCCGGAGTATTCTTCATCCCCAGGCAAGCCACAACCACCATTTGCATGATAGCCATGCAGTAGCAATGGTTTTCAACTTGAATCTTTAATAACTATATGCTTGCTTTGCTACTACTGTCGTTATTTCGGTTATGCTTATGGATCGGTGGTTACCGTCTTACTATCTTTTCTTACACTCTGTTATCATGTTCTACTTGCTAGTATTACTTTCATAATTGTTCATGCTTGATATAAGTACATGTTGGGTTGGTCATGTTCTTCGGTGCATGACTAACGTCGGTTACCGAGTATCGTTAATATGCATTGTTCCTTTGCTGTTACTTGGTTAAGTGTTTACTCGGTTATGTTATTGATGGGTTCTTGCATGGTATTTAATGTTCATGATAAGGGTCATGTTATGCTATGAGTAGTGTTGTACTTGTAATATTCATGCTCATCATTATGCCATGCTCAGTTGGATATGAATCATTGTTGATATGGTGGATAGTTATGTTGTACTCTCATGCTTATGTAGTTATCATGCTCATGCTTTGTAATTGCATCATATTATTTTATCATGGCTCAGCATATTGCATTCAAGTTTAACCAGATTAAATTGAACTTGAACAACTGTTGGCTGAGTCATGGTGCCACCATATCGAGCTGGCCAGTGCAACCACGCTTACCTTTATGGGAAGGTCCTAACTGGGTCTATTGTCGTGCCTCTCGCCGGTGCCTCCAACGAGGGAAGGTTATGGGTGCGCGCTACCCTGATCAGGTAGGCAGACATAAGCCTTGTGTGCCCGTTGTTGTTGTTATGTGCACATGTCCCCGTTTGGGACGGTTTATTGTTTTGGCCACGACGGTGACCGTTGGTGTCTTTGGTAGACACGGGGCCACCCAGGACTAGCCCAGTGGGGAGTGAGTCAGAGTGGCCGGGAGAGTTCATGGCAGTAGATCGGTTTTGTCGGAACGCCATTGGTCCACCCAAATGGGAGTGCGAGGCCATCGGTTCCGTGGTGTGGGTACAGTGTACTAACCTCTGCAGAGTGTATATTAAATCTATCGATAGCCGCGCCCGCGGATAAGGGCCCAGTTCGTGCCGGTCACACTGTGAGTCATCAGTATTAATAATAACTTGATTAATAACAACCCTGGTTCGATGATGAGATACGTTGGTTGTGATCGCCGGAAAGATCACCGTTCAGTTACAAGGTAACCCATTGAACCAAGAGTGGTTCCGTTCGTGATCATGAGAGGATCACCGTGGTATCGAGAATACCGAGTTGTTGGATATTCTTGATGTTGTGCGAGAATCATGGGTAAAGATCAAGCTCCTTGTGATCATTTAATGATTACTACGTTATTGTTTATACCAAGCTTGATTTGATCGTGAGATGATCGTGTGATGTCCGAGGTGGGTAAGTGATGCATGTGATGGTTACCCGAGCAGAATAAGTGGTGCATATACTGTCATCATGTTGCATGCTAGTATCGTCTGATTTATATGTTCATGCCATGCTCGTATTGTTCTAGTTGTATCATGTTCATGTTGTTCATGCCATGCTATCCTGATGATCTCATGATAATTCCTGCTTAACCTGTAATTACCATGCTGTTGTCTTTCTTGAATGCTTCTGGTTATTGTGAGCTTGCAAGCATTCAATGTACTGACCTGGCGTGTCATGCCAGTTTGCAGGTCATGCCAAATTTGCTTTCTTGCTTGTTGTGGTTTCCGTTCGTGCGAGCTAGGATAAGCGTTCCAGCCAGAGTCCCTGCGGAGTGGAGTTCACCACCGTCGTCGTTGTTCCGCTGCTAGAAGTTTTTCCGCTGCTTCGAGTTGTTCTGCTGCTTGCATAGAGCAACTGAGGATGGCGTACTGTCGCCGTGCCGGTGTTATTCATTGTAATATTGGAGACATTGTATTCATATTCGTGTAAGAATAGAAAGCTAGTTTGTTCTATGCTAAGCAGTGCCATATTCCAGAAGACTTCTCCTGGATCTCTGGGCTGGAATACGGGGCGTTCCGGTTTCTCTGAGCCGGGGTGCCACACCGATTTAGGTGATTCTAAAGCCCACTTCTTCGTCTCGTCGAGCCTGTTCTGTTGGTCACATTTTCACTATGTCTCAACATTCTGAAAATGACCATTTTGCCCTTGCCCCTAATCAGCCCCCTCCGAGGAAGAACCCTTTCCGACGATTCCTTCCGCGATCTTTCCGCACTTCTCCCCGGAGCCTTCTTCATACCCAGGCAAGCCACAACCACCATTTGCATGATAGCCATGAAGAAGCATTGGTTTCCAACTTGAATCTTTAATAACTAATTGATTGTTTTGCTACTGCAGTCGTTATTTCGGTTATGCTTATGGATCGGTGTTTACCGTCATGATATGTTTTCTTGCACTATGTTATTATGTTCTTCATGCTAGTATTACTTTAATATTGGCCATGCTTGGTAGTAGTACATGTTGGTGATGGTCTTCGGTGCATGACTATCGTTTGTTACCGCTGTTATGCATGTTTCTTTGCATCCAGTTGATTAAATACTTGCATGGTAGTTTTATCGTTATGTTATTGCATGGTATTTATTATTGATGCTAGTGGTCATGTTATGCTATGAGTAGTGTTCTAGTTGTGATATTCATGCTCGTCAGTATGCCATGCTCATCTGGATAAATGATCAAATGTTGTTGTTATGCTCGTTGATTATGATGCACCCCCATGCTTATGTTTGATATCATGTTCATGCATTGTAGTTGCATCCTATTATTTTTGTCATGGCTCAGCATATTGCATTCAAGTTTAACCGGATTAAATTGAACTTGAACAACTGTTGGCTGAGTCATGGTGCCACCATATCGATCTGACCAGTGCAACCACGCTTACCCTATGGGGGGTCCTAACTGGGTCTCTTGTCATGCCTCTCAACGGTGCCTCCCGCGAGGGAAGGTTATGCGCGGGCGCTACCCTGATCAGGTAGGACGGCATAAGCCTTGTGTGCCCGTTGTTGAGTATGGATCCTTGTCCCCGTTTGGGACCGTTTTGCCACGACGGTGGCCGTTGGTGCCTTCAGTAGGCACGGGGCCACCCAGGACTTAGCCCAAAGGGGAGTTGGTCGGAGTGGCTGGGAGGGTGTCATGGCAGTAGAACGGTTTTGTCGGAACGCTTTGGTCCACCCAAATGGAAGTGCGAGGCCAGGGTTCCGTGGTGTGGGTACAGTGTGCTAACCTACGCAGAGTGTGTGTGTTTAATCTATCGATAGCCACGCCCGCGGATATGGGCCCAGTTCATAGTTGGTCACACTATGGGTCAACAGTAATAATAATGTGCTTAATAACAACCCCAGTTCGATGATGAAAGAAGTTGGTTGATATTTATGTGATCGTAAGAGGATCTCTGTGGTATCGTGAATACCGACTTGTTGGATATTTGTGGTGTTATGCGAGAGTCAAGGGTAAAGGCCAAGCTCCTTGTGGTCATGAATGATTACTACGGTATGGTTAATACCAAGCTTGATTGGATCCTGAGATGATCGTGTGATGTTCGTGATGGTAAGTTTGTGCATGTGATGGTTACGAGATAACCCGAGCAAAGTAAGTTGGTGCATGATAGTTTCATCATGTTGCATGCTAGTCTCATCATGTTCATATGTTTATGCCATGCTCGTATTGTTCTAGTTGTATCATCTTATTCATGCTATGATTGATCTGATAGTATCATGTTAATGCTTGTTAACCTGTAATTGCCATGCTATCGTTTGTCTTGATTGCTTTGGTTGCTATGAGCTTGCAAGTACATTCAATGTACTGACCTGGCGTGTCATGCCATTTTGCAGGTCATGCCGGATATGATTGCTTGTTTGTCGTGGATCCCTTGTTTGCGCGCTAGGATAAGCGTTCCAGCCAGAGTCCCTGCGGAGTGGAGTTCATCACCGCCGTCGTTGTTCCGCTGCCAGTAGTCATTCCGCTGCGTCGAGTTGTTCTGCTGTTTACATAGAGCAACCGTGGCAGGCGTAGTGTCGCCGTGCCGATGTAATCCCCTTGTACCCAATATAGCTTGCAATAAAGAGCTGGTTTGTTCTATGCTAAGCAGTGCCATATTCCAGAAGACTTCTCCTTGATCTCTGGTCTGGAATACGGGGCGTTCCGGTTTCTCTGAGCCGGGGTGCCACATAACCAGAGGCTAGATAGATTATTTATTACTAAACAGGAGCAACAAGCAAAGAACAAAAATAAAATTGGGTTGCCTCCCAACAAGCGCTAACGTTTAACGCCCCTAGCTAGGCATGATGAATTCAATGATGCTCACATAAAAGATAAGAATTGAAACATAAAGAGAGCATCATGAAGAATATGACTAGCACATATAATTATCATGTGATTGAAAATTAAAATCAAGATTACAAGTTTCATGGTTATCATTATTCACTATAGCATACATGTCATCACAATAATCATCATAGATAGGAGGCATGCTTTCATCATAGTAATTTGCTCATCAAAACTCGGGGGACAAAAAATATCATCTTCATCAAACATAGCATCCCCAAGCTTGTGGCTTTGCATATTATTAGCATCATGGATATTCATAGAATTCATACTAACAACATTGCAATCATGCTCATCATTCAAATATTTAGTGCCAAACATTTTAATGCATTCTTCTTCTATGTCACATCCCTAGTTCTGGTCTGACCTAGGCTAGCTTCCTTGCGAGCATCATGTTTAAATTCAAATGAAATTTGAATTGAGGAATTCTCAAAGCCTCAGAAACCTTCTAATAATAATCAACATTTTAAACTTATCAAATGAGTCCAAGAAAATGTTCCTATTATTCTGTGAAAATATTGGTAAGAGGTAAAATCCAAACCAATATTTTTGGAATCACAGAAATATTTATTTTGGGCCTTTTGAATTAAATCAATGACATATTTGAGTTGAATTTATTTCTGTTTTATAAGAAATTAAGTTCAAATATTTTTGTAAGTTGCTTGTGACCTTGGACTAGTTTCTGAGCTCACATAACAATTTACAGAAAGTTCAAAAAAATGATTTGATGTTTTAAAATCAAATCAAAACAAAATGCAAAGAAATAGAAAACCAAAACAAATAAAAGAGAGAGAGAGAAGGACTACCTGGCCACCTACCTGTAGCCGGCCCAGCTCGCTGGCCCAGCCCACCTGACGCCTCCTGTCGTCTTCCTCCTGCCAGTAGGAGCAGCTGCGTGCTCGCACGCGCGCGGCCAAGGAGGCCAACTCCTCCCTGCCTACCTGCCCCCTCCCCGACGCGTCTGGACGACGCCACGCGCCACCCCGGTCCCTCTCGCCTCTTCCCCGTGTCATCCCCGCCTCTGCCGCTCTCTCTCCCCGAAACCGAACGTAGCCATCGCCGCCGACGAGCTCCACCACGGCCACAGCTATCTCCGAGCCTCTCCGACGCGCCCCCGAGCTCCGCCGTGACGTCCCCGTCCTCTTCGCCGAGCCACATGACGCCGGAGCACCCCGCAGTGCCGCTATCGCTGTTGTCTTCTTCCTCTGCTCCGAGCGCCGCCCCGTTCGATTCGTCACCGTCCGGGCTTCCCCGACCTCTCCGACGATGCCATAGAGTTCACTGTGAGCTCCTGTTGCTTCCCCCTCGCTCTCCCCCTCCGTTCTCGTCCCCTAGCCCCGTCTTCCGACCGAGCCCGAGAGCTCACCGCCGCCGGCCATGGCACCGCCGTAGCTAGAGTGCATCCACGACGCATTCGAGCCCAACCCCGTGCTCAGCGAGTCCGCGGGACTCCGTAGCAACCCGCAGCTCGTCCTCCCGTGCACCAAAACGCTGTGTCCGAGCGTGCCCGTACTCCGGCCGCCGTAGAAGTGCTCGCCGCCGTCACCTCGAGCCATCCCAGCTGCTGCTGCTACCACCACTAGATGCGCGGGAGCGCCAGCAATCCGCAGGAGCAAACCCCACCTCAAACCGTGGGCTGTAGCGAGATCCCGACGATCTCCGCCACGCGAAATGGTCGTCGCCGGCGAAACTCCGACGACTGATGACGTGGCTCGTCATTAGCCACTAATGACCCAGCTAAACCACCCCTAGAGCCACTGCCATGTGGGCCCTAGTGCCTAAACTAATTAGTTTTATTTCTCTATTAGATTAGCACTAACCACAGTGGGCCCGCCTGTCAACGTTGACTTGGGCACGTCAGCTTTGACCGGGTCCCACATGTCAGCGTCTGTAGCTGACTCTGTGTCAGTGACCAGTAGGTCCCACTGGTCAGGTTTGACCTGGACCAGCCGCTGTTGACTTGCTGACGTCATCCTGACGCAATGCTGACGCATTAATTTAATTACTGGAATTATGTTTATACAGGAAATTTCAGAAAATACCACAAACTTCAAAAAATCATAGAAAATAATCTATAGCTCAGAATGAAAAGATTTATATATGAAAAATGATCAGAAAAATTCAATCTATCCATCTGTACTAGTTTCATGCATGACAAACCAACCTAAACCTGCTGTATATATGAAAACACATAAAGGGCATTTAAAATGCTTAAGTTTGGAGTTGCATTTGAATCCTTGATTCAAATGAGCTCCATTGAACTTGTTGCTGTTTGCATTAGCACAAACAACATCACATATACATGCCATGTTCATGCATCATATTGTGCATTGCATTGATTGTGTTTATTCTCTGTTTGCCGGTGTTGTTCCCCCTCGGTAGACGTCGTTCCGACGCTGTGATCGTTGACACTGATGAAGACCCAATGCTATCTTCAGAAGTGCCAGGCAAACAAAACCCCCTTGTTCATTCCGATACAAACCCACTCTCTCGCTCTGCTCTATTTTACTGCATTAGGACAACAACGATGCAACTATTTCATGCTGCGGTAGTTGAACCCCTTATCCTCTGCATGACCTGTCATTGCCACAGTAAATAGATGAAACCCACTACCATGAGTAGAAGTTGTTTGAGCCCTGATGTGCCTACTCATTCCTGCTTGTTTGTCATGCCTGCTACTGCTTAGAATTGAGTCAGGTCTGATTCGTCGGGGATGAATCAGAGGTGTGTGAACATGTCCTACTGTTGAGAGCTAAGTGTGTGAACACGATTTGGTAAAGGTAGCGGTGAGAGGCCATGTAGGAGTACATGGTGGGTTGTCTCATTGAAGCCGTCCTCAGGAACTGAGTTCTGTGTTTGTGATCCATGAAACAGTTACTACCACGCATTGGGCCCGAAACCAATGGACCCTCTCGGCTTCTTAATCACCCTTGTCCTCTGTCCAGGAGTTGCAAGTAGTTTCTGGTGTTTGTAGTAAGCTGGAGGCCGTGGACAGCGCTGACCCGAGGGGTGGGCTGTGATGCGGTAGGCTCGTGGCACGGTGTACCGGGCGCCCGTTTGGTGTCTCGGGAACCCTGCACACATCGTTCGGGGCCGTATGTGGAAACCTCGGCCGGACTCCCTGCGGATGGAACCTGAATAGGCGATAAACCTGGACTAGAGACTTGAGTGTTTAGGTAGGCTGTGGCCGACACCCTCGCTGGGCTTCCGCTTGAAGGTTGCCGAGTACATGTCGTGTAAACGGCGGTAAGTGCTGAGAGCGTGTGTGTCGAAGTACACCCCTGCAGGGTTAACATCATCTATTCAAATAGCCGTGTCCGCGGTAAAGGACTTCTGGGTTGCCTATAACAGTTCATAGACAAGTGAAAGTGGATACTCTAAAATACGCAAGATAAGCGTGAGTGCTATGGATGGCGTTCTCATCGGGAGACGGGAGCGGATCCATAGTGGAGTATTGATATGGTGAATATGTGGACTCGTGTGCGCCACCTCAAAAGAGTTACTTGCAGTCGTAGTTAGGATAGCCACCGAGTCAAAGCTGGCTTGCTGCAGTTAAACTCCACCACCCCCTTTGTTGATACCGATGCATATGTAGATAGTTCTGATGTAAGTCTTGCTGGGTACATTTGTACTCACGTTTGCTTATTTTATGTTTTGCAGAGAGACGTCAGTCTCGCTAGTAGTTCCGTGTGGACTTCGACGTTTAGCTTGATACCTCAGCTACGATCTTGTGCCCTCGGCAGGATCTGGTAAATAGTCAGGCTTCTCAGCCTTTTTCATTTGTAGATGTCTGTACTCAGACATGTTAAGCTTCCGCATGTGTTTGACTTGTATGCTCTGAATGTTGGGTCATGAGACCTATGTTTGTAATATCTCGCTCCTCGGAGCCTAATGAATAAATACTTGAGTCGTAGAGTTATGTTGTGATGCCATGTTGTACTTACACATATCGAGCATATTGCGTGTATGATTGAAATGCTTGGTATGTGTGGGATCCGACAACCTAGTTGTTTATCCTTGGTAGCCTCTCTTATGGGGAAATGTAGTCTTGTGCTTCCATGAGCCATAGTAGTCCGCTGCAGCCCGGTTCACCGGAGTCCTGCTAGCCCAGCACTACTGCTCCGGACACCTGACTGGCCGGCATGTGATTCACTTCGTTCCTGTGTCTGTCCCTTCGGGGAAATGTCACGCGGTGACATCCGGAGTCCTGCCTAGCCTGCTACAGCCCGGGTTCCCGGAGTCCTGTTAGCCTAGTGCTACAGCCCGGATTCGCACGCTGCTGACTGACATGCTCGATGTTGATTCACGTATGCCTGTCCCCGTAAGTTAGTGCCACTTTGGGTTCACGACTAGTCATGTCGGCCCGGGTTCTCTGTCATATGGATGCTAGCGACATTATCATATACGTGAGCCAAAAGGCGTAAACGGTCCCGGGCCATGGTAAGGCGACACCCGTGGGAATACCGTGCGTGAGGCCGCAAAGTGATATGAGGTGTTACAGGCTAGATCGGTGTGACTTAGAATCGGGGTCCTGACAGCGTTGGTATCAGAGCCTGACTGCCTGTAGGATTACCAAGCCAAACTGGTTGAAGTTCTGTCTAGAAATGCTTTAGTTATATAAGGGAATTGATTGTGGGAGGGAACGTAAGGCTTTTTTTACTCCTTTACCTTATGCCCTTCTGATCTGAGTCACCCTCTTCTCTTCTACGGGGATTAAGAACTAGGCTTCTCATCTTTCTATCAGGATCACATGTTACTAATCCGTAGACTCATAGGATTGATGGATTTAAGCCTCCGTTCAGTTCCTACTACTTCCGTATGTTGACCATTGATCCCGGAAGTTTATATTGTGATGTTGAGTGGTTATGCCACCATTTTGTAGGATGTCTCAAATCTTTTTGAGCATTTACAGCCGTTATGCTGTCCGAGTCATCCCAGGCTCCTAAATAGTCTGATGCATTTGCAAATCCTTTCCGTCCGTTCTCGATGTTCCTTTGGGCCAGATTAACCACACTAATCGTTGAGTTGAGGTACTCTGTTACCTTGACATATATGTTGGAGTTATTATTATGACCCTAGGCGTCTTAGAGGACCACTTAGTAATCTAGCAATGCTTGCATCCCCAGTGTGATGATTCTGGCCATTATTCTCGAAAGCATCCCGTGATGCCATTTAGTTAGTAGGCATTCTATTTCTGGGTTCTTGAGCCCAAGATTCACTCCACTTACCTCATGTTGATAGTGTTTGCTCGTTCCTTTAGGATATTAGTAACCTTGCGACAGTCCTCGAGGTCCATGGTATTTCCTTCTTCCAAATACCATGAACCATCATGGCAGAAGTTCTTTTAACCAAAAGATCACAACCAGGGCGCTCTTGAGGAGTACTCCATTCATATTGTGACTCTGCCAGTCCTTCCTCCTCTGCATGGGTTATCCGGAAGAAATATGTTGAATTTGTTCGACATACTAATCCATGCATCCACAACTCAGAAAAACATATGTTCCTTTGGGTTGTCCCTCTTTAGTTATTTTCTGGCCCTCGTCTATCAATTGATAGTCAGGAGCAATTGTGCATTTGTGTTATCAATGCCTATTATTCTTGTGGTCTGTCAAGCCATTCTAATCCGGAATGACTAGGAGAAACAAACTCCAGTACCTCGTCCATCTCTGGGATTGGGTCAAAGTAGTTGTATTCCGCAGATCAAATGCCTAACCAGCTTTTGTTCTGTTCTACCTTCGAGTATTACCCCCTTTATGTCAAGAATATCGTAGGAATTGCACCACCTTTTGTGAATTATTGACGCAGTGATACTCCTCGCCATCATCATTCATTTCTCGGTCCCGTGTTATTGTAACCGGAACACCGACAAGTGAATCATGATGCGTGAAATCAATACTCCTAGCAACTCCGTTGCTTGGTAGTTGAAGGACAATAATTTCATCCTTAGCGTGTTGGTTACTGAATCACATCCTAAGGTTGATCGTGCTACCCAGTCCTTATTTCCGGTGCACTTTCCGATCAATGAGTTAGGATAGTGTCAGTCCTTGCTTATTCGGTCATATCGTCTTGCCCTGAAAAGCAAGATTGTTCTCGATCTTAATAACATGTCGGTGGATCGTGATTTTCCAAATATCTTCTTGGAAGTACCACCAGGTTGTCCCTGACCGATATGTTGAGTTTGTGAACAAGTTGGTTTTCCAATAAACCACCCCTTCTCCAAGAATCTGTGTTGGATACCCCTGAGCTAGTTGGTCAAGCTAAACAACAACTTGGAGAGTTGGAAGATAAAAGCTTGTCTAACCTAGTTCATTTCCAAAGGAATATCTTGTGTCTGTGTGTGTGTTGAAGAAAGATGATATCTTCATTGATTGATCCTCGTGATCAATTGTTGGATCTATTGTCTTACACAAATCTTTGATTTGCGTATGGGCTATCATCAAATCAAGTCAGAACCAACGATATGCATAATGTTGTCTTACTCGTGGTTGATCCCTCGAGCATACACCATTACATCCTTTGGTATGACCAGTGCTATCACCATGTTCACATAGTTATGGAATTACATTTATATGGAAACCTGGATGAATTGTTGTTAAGCCCATTGACAACATTTTCATCTTGTCCATGATTCATGTTGAACATCTAAGTTAGTGTTGGAAACTTTTGAAAGCATTTTCTTTGTGCTAGTTCATGAAGCCTACGTTTGGATGAAAGGAGTGACTTCCTCTAATTCATGTGCATTTGATGCAAGTTGCCGCCGTGAATTTGAGAAAGCATGTTTCTACCTCCTCTGGAATCATCCCAAGTCAGTTATGCACGTGCGAAGTATTCCGTGGTCTGTTAGACTGATCATCTTCATTCCATATGAATTCTCTAGCACACTAAGCCACTGACTGATTTGTTCAAGGAGAAGGAGTTCCTTCATAAGAGCTAATCCGGACTTATGAAAGAACCTCGATATCCTCGTTGATGGTTCCCAACCAGAACTCGGTAGTGTTTTGTTGTAAGACTACTATGTGGTCATGCTTTTCTGGGACAACGTGTTCACATGTTTGTAGCAGAACCAGCTCATGTTTTGGAGCTTACTACCTTAGTCCATCTCCCGAGAATCTTGCAACGTCTTCTCGTCGATTTGTGTTGCAAACTTTAATTTTCTTTCTAGACTTGATGAGTTCTGAATATTCTGACAAACCAACCAGATCTAAATCTCAGGCAGACATGATGGTTGGAACATTCCCAAGAACTACAATATTGGTCTCTCGATAATCGGTAAAGTGGATGTCGTGGCCAACAACACCCAGCCGGAAGACCTATTATTGTAGTATCTTGATTAAGGAAGTTGGCCACCTCCCCATAAGGATTTCGTAGATTTACTCCCTAGTTGTTCCTTATGGATCTTGTGCTCCCGAAAGTCCGACCTTTTACTTGATGTTCTAGATACCAAACATATCAATAAATGGGTTACGCTAGCACATCAAGGAGAACATTAGAAGTGGAGTGCTAAATGTCTCTCGGTCGATCATCCAGATTGCTTCTTTGGCATTGCTAAGGAAAAATCTGAGAAAGTGTTGTCCTCCTTTGCACCTGCATCCTCCATCACCATTTCATCATGGTAGTATGATGTGTTGCCAGGATCCTCGACACGGATGTTGGTAAAACCTTGATGAATATGGAAATGCTCAAGTTCTTGAGAGCACGCACAAGCACTAGGTGTTATCATCGGCACTAACTGGGATTGCCCCAGTTTCCTTCGGTTAATGCTAAACCTTTCAAACAGTAGATTCACTCTCTACTGTTGAGCTTCTCCCCAGTTACTAGAATCATTCCTAGCATTTGCATTATGTTCCCAGCTTGCACCGTCATTGTGCCGTTCTTACTATGGACTTACCCCCCTGTCAGTAATTACTGATCAAGATCATCTTCAAGTGGTCCTACCACAGGTTCCATCCATTTCCGATGATAAGTAGAGATCATCCATTACGTTGTCTTCAACAAGGTAGTCCACATCATCCATCCTAGTCCGAGTATGCCATTCCTTCGAACTCCGCCAAACGATTGCTGTGATTTGCCTTAGGCTTATATAAGAGTCTCAATGATCTCTATATCAAAGGTAATTCTTTTTGCCACTTAAGGTAATAATTCTACGAGTTACCTTTCCCAAGGTGCCCCGTTATGGAATCATGGCAATTTTCCTCGCTGCTTTGAAACCCTCGTCAAATTGTTTCTTCCGCCCCTCCTGATGCATGTTTTGCCTCTCAGCTCCAGAGATATTTCTATATCCCGTGAATTGATCTTGTGATCATTAAGATGATCCTAAGTTGCTCGAATCTCAGAAAGATCGATTCTTCTAAAATTCTCTCTTTCTATTCGTTGTCATGTTGGATGTAGTTCTCAAAGCAAGACGTCGAGATCAAGGTGATGCAATGAATCAACATCTTCGAGAAGAGCAACTGGATCATGAAGATTGTGTTAGTTTGTGTCCCCTCTGCCTTCTTACCTCACGTCTCGAATCTCGGGACAAGATTCTTGTTTAGTGGGGGTGAGTTGTCACATCCCTAGTTCTGGTCTGACCTAGGCTAGCTTCCTTGCGAGCATCATGTTTAAATTCAAATGAAATTTGAATTGAGGAATTCTCAAAGCCTCAGAAACCTTCTAATAATAATCAACATTTAAAACTTATCAAATGAGTCCAAGAAAATGTTCCTATTATTCTGTGAAAATATTGGTAAGAGGTAAAATCCAAACCAATATTTTTGGAATCACGGAAATATTTATTTTGGGCTTTTGAATTAAATCAATGACATATTTGAGTTGAATTTATTTCTGTTATATAAGAAATAAAGTTCAAATATTTTTGTAAGTTGCTTGTGACCTTGGACTAGTTTCTGAGCTCACATAACAATTTACAGAAAGTTCAAAAAAATGATTTGATGTTTTAAAATCAAATCAAAACAAAATGCAAAGAAATAGAAAACTAAAACAAATAAGAGAGAGAGAGAGAGAGAAGGACTACCTGGCCACCTACCTGTAGCCGGCCCAGCTCGCTAGCCCAGCCCACCTGGCGCCTCCTGTCGTCTTCCTCCTGCCAGTAGGAGCAGCTGCGTGCTCGCACGCGCGCGGCCGAGGAGGCCAGCTCCTCCCTGCCTACCTGCCCCCTCCCCGACACGTCTGGACGACGCCACGCGCCACCCCGGTCCCTCTCGCCTCTTCCCCGTGTCATCCCCGCCTCTGCCGCTCTCTCTCCCGAAACCGAACGTAGCCATCACCGCCGACGAGCTCCACCACGGCCACAGCTATCTCCGAGCCTCTCCGACGCGCCCCCGAGCTCCGCCGTGACGTCCCCGTCCTCTTCGCCGAGCCACATGACGGCGGAGCGCCCCGCGGCGCCGCTATCGCTGTTGTCTTCTTCCTCTGCTCCGAGCGCCGCCCCAGTTGATTCGTCACCGTCCGGGCTTCCCCGACCTCTCCGACGACGCCATAGAGTTCACTGTGAGCTCCTGTTGCTTCCCCCTCGCTCTCCCCCTCCGTTCTCGTCCCCTAGCCCCGTCTTCCGACCGAGCCTGAGAGCTCACCGCCGCCGGCCATGGCACCGTCATAGCTAGAGTGCATCCACGACGCATTCGAGCCCACCCCCGTGCTCAGCGAGTCCGCAGGACTCCGTAGCAACCCGCAGCTCGTCCTCCCGTGCACCAAAACGCTGTGTCCGAGCGTGCCCGTACTCCGGCCGCCGCGGAAGTGCTCGCCACCGTCACCTCCGACCATCCCAGCTGCTGCTGCTACCACCACTAGATGCGCGGGAGCGCCAGCAATCTGCAGGAGCAAACCCCGCCTCAAACCGTGGGCTATAGCGAGATCCCGACGATCTCCGCCGCGCGAAATGGTCGTCGCCGGCGAAACTCCGGCGACTGATGACGTGGCTCGTCATTAGCCACTAATGACCCAGCTAAACCACCCCTAGAGCCACTGCCATGTGGGCCCCGGTGCCTAAACTAATTAGTTTTATTTCTCTATTAGATTAGCACTAACCACAGTGGGCCCGCCTGTCAACGTTGACTTGGGCACGTCAGCTTTGACCGGGTCCCACATGTCAGCCTCTGTAGCTGACTCTGTGTCAGTGACCAGTAGGTCCCACTGGTCAGGTTTGACCTGGACCAGCCGCTGTTGACTTGCTGACGTCATCCTGACGCAATGCTGACGCATTAATTTAATTACTGGAATTATGTTTATACAGGAAATTTCAGAAAATACCACAAACTTCAAAAAATCATAGAAAATAATCTATAGCTCAGAATGAAAAGATTTATATATGAAAAATGATCAGAAAAATTCAATCTATCCATCTGTACTAGTTTCATGCATGACAAACCAACCTAAACCTGTTGTATATATGAAAACACATAAAGGGCATTTAAAATGCTTAAGTTTGGAGTTGCATTTGAATCCTTGATTCAAATGAGCTCCATTGAACTTGTTGTTGTTTGCATTAGCACAAACAACATCACATATACATGTCATGTTCATGCATCATATTGTGCATTGCATTGATTGTGTTTATTCTCTGTTTGCCGGTGTTGTTCCCCCTCGGTAGACGTCGTTCCGACGCTGTGATCGTTGACACTGATGAAGACCCAATGCTATCTTCAGAAGTGCCAGGCAAGCAAAACCCCCTTGTTCATTCCGATACAAACCCACTCTCTCGCTCTGCTCTATTTTACTGCATTAGGACAACAACGATGCAACTGTTTCATGCTGCGGTAGTTGAACCCCTTATCCTCTGCATGACCTGTCATTGCCACAGTAAATAGATGAAACCCACTACCATGAGTAGAAGTTGTTTGAGCCCTGATGTGCCTACTCATTCCTGCTTGTTTGTCATGCCTGCTACTGCTTAGAATTGAGTCAGGTCTGATTCGTCGGGGATGAATCAGAGGTGTGTGAACATGTCCTACTGTTGAGAGCTAAGTGTGTGAACACGATTTGGTAAAGGTAGCGGTGAGAGGCCATGTAGGAGTACATGGTGGGTTGTCTCATTGAAGCCGTCCTCAGGAACTGAGTTCTGTGTTTGTGATCCATGAAACAGTTACTACCACGCATTGGGCCCGAAACCAATGGACCCTCTCGGCTTCTTAATCACCCTTGTCCTCTGTCCAGGAGTTGCAAGTAGTTTCTGGTGTTTGTAGTAAGCTGGAGGCCGTGGACAGCGCTGACCCGAGGGGTGGGCTGTGATGCGGTAGGCTCGTGGCACGGTGTACCGGGCGCCCGTTTGGTGTCTCGGGAACCCTGCACACATCGTTCGGGGCCGTATGTGGAAACCTCGGCCGGACTCCCTGCGGATGGAACCTGAATAGGCGATAAACCTGGACTAGAGACTTGAGTGTTTAGGTAGGCTGTGGCCGACACCCTCGCTGGGCTTCCGCTTGAAGGTTGCCGAGTACATGTCGTGTAAACGGCGGTAAGTGCTGAGAGCGTGTGTGACGAAGTACACCCCTGCAGGGTTAATATGATCTATTCGAATAGCCGTGTCCGCGGTAAAGGACTTCTGGGTTGCCTATAACAGTTCATAGACAAGTGAAAGTGGATACTCTAAAATACGCAAGATAAGCGTGAGTGCTATGGATGGCGTTCTCGTAGGGAGACGGGAGCGGATCCATAGTGGTGTATTGATATGGTGAATATGTGGACTCGTGTGCGCCACCTCAAAAGAGTTACTTGCAGTCGTAGTTAGGATAGCCACCGAGTCAAAGCTGGCTTGCTGCAGTTAAACTCCACCACCCCCTTTGTTGATACCGATGCATATGTAGATAGTTCTGATGTAAGTCTTGCTGGGTACATTTGTACTCACGTTTGCTTATTTTATGTTTTGCAGAGAGACGTCAGTCTCGCTAGTAGTTCCGTGTGGACTTCGACGTTTAGCTTGATACCTCAGCTACGATCTTGTGCCCTCGGCAGGATCTAGTAAATAGTCAGGCTTCTCAGCCTTTTTCATTTGTAGATGTATGTACTCAGACATGTTAAGCTTCCGCATGTGTTTGACTTGTATGCTCTGAATGTTGGGTCATGAGACCTATGTTTGTAATATCTCGCTCCTCGGAGCCTAATGAATAAATACTTGAGTCGTAGAGTTATGTTGTGATGCCATGTTGTACTTACACATATCGAGCATATTGCGTGTATGATTGAAATGCTTGGTATGTGTGGGATCCGACAACCTAGTTGTTTATCCTTGGTAGCCTCTCTTATGGGGAAATGTAGTCTTGTGCTTCCATGAGCCATAGTAGTCCGCTGCAGCCCGGTTCACCGGAGTCCTGCTAGCCCAGCACTACTTCTCCGGACACCTGACTGGCCGGCATGTGATTCACTTCGTTCCTGTGTCTGTCCCTTCGGGGAAATTTCACGCGGTGACATCCGGAGTCCTGCCTAGCCTGCTACAGCCCGGGTTCCCGGAGTCCTGTTAGCCCAGTGCTACAGCCCGGATTCGCACGCTGCTGACCGACATGCTCGATGTTGATTCACGTATGCCTGTTCCCGTAAGTTAGTGCCACTTCGGGTTCACGACTAGTCATGTCGGCCCGGGTTCTCTGTCATATGGATGCTAGCGACATTATCATATACGTGAGCCAAAAGGCGCAAACGGTCCCGGGCCATGGTAAGGCGACACCCATGGGAATACCGTGCGTGAGGCCGCAAAGTGATATGAGGTGTTACAGGCTAGATCGGTGTGACTTAGAATCGGGGTCCTGACATTCTAACACTTGAGCACAATTTTCCTTTCCATCATTTTCACGAAAGATATTAAAAAGATGAAGCATATGAGGCATCCTCAATTCCATTTTTTTTAGTTTTCTTTTATAGACTAAACTAATGATAAAACAAGAACTAAAAGACTCGATTGCAAGATCTAAAGATATACCTTCAAGCACTAACCTCCCCGGCAACGGCGCTAGAAAAGAGCTTAGTTGACGGGGTGTTAGTGCCGCTTACCTCGCCTCCCCGGCAATGGCGCCAGAAAGGAGAGCTTGATGTCTACTACACAACCTTCTTCTTGTAGACGTTGTTGGGCCTCCAAGTGGAGAGGTCTGTAGGACAGTAGCAAATTTCCCTCAAGTGGATGACCTAAGGTTTATCAATCCGTGGGAGGCGTAGGATGAATATGGTCTCTCTCAAACAACCCTGCAACCAAATAACAAAGAGTCTCTTGTGTCCCCAACACACCCAATACAATGGTAAATTGTATAGGTGCACTAGTTTGGTGAAGAGATGGTGATACAAGTGCAATATGGATGGTAGATATTGGTTTTTGTAATCTAAAAATATAAAAACAGCAAGGTAGCAAGTGGTAAAAGTGAGCGTAAACGGTATTGCAATGCTAGGAAACAAGGCCTAGGGTTCATACTTTCACTAGTGCAAGTTCTCTCAACAATAATAACATAATTAGATCATATAACAATCCCTCAACATGCAACGAAGAGTCACTCCAAAGTCACTAATAGCGGAGAAAAAATGAAGAGATTATTGTAGGGTACGAAACCACCTCAAAGTTATGCTTTCTGATCGATCTATTCAAGAGTCCGTAGTAAAATAACACGAAGCTATTCTTTCCGTTCGATCTATCCTAGAGTTCATACTAGAATAACACCTTAAGACACAAATCAACCAAAACCCTAATGTCACCTAGATACTCCAATGTCACCTCAAGTATCCGTGGGTATGATTATACGATATGCATCACACAATCTCAGATTCATCTATTCAACCAACACAAAGAACTTAAGAGTGCCCCAAAGCTTCTACCGGAGAGTCAAGACGAAAATGTGTGCCAACCCCTATGCATAAGTTCACAAGGTCACTGAACCCGCAAGTGAAGGAAATATGCCCTAGAGGCAATAAGAAAGTTATTATTTATTTCCTTATATCATGATAAATGTTTATTATTCATGCTAGAATTGTATTAACTGGAAACTTGATACATGTGTGAATACATAGACAAACAGAGTGTCACTAGTATGCCTCTACTTGACTAGCTCGTTGATCAAAGATGGTTATGTCCTAGCCATAGACATGAGTTGTCATTGGATTAACGGGATCACATCATTAGGAGAATGATGTGATTGACTTGACCCATTCCGTTAGCTTAGCACTCGATCGTTTTAGTATGTTGCTATTGCTTTCTTCATGACTTATACATGTTCCTATGACTATGAGATTATGCAACTCCCGTTTACCGGAGGAACACTTTGTGTGCTACCAAACGTCACAACGTAACTGGGTGATTATAAAGGTGCTCTACAGGTGTCTCCGAAGGTACTTGTTGGGTTGGCGTATTTCGAGATTAGGATTTGTCACTCCGATTGTCGGAGAGGTATCTCTGGGCCCTCTCGGTAATGCACATCACTTAAGCCTTGCAAGCATTGCAACAAATGAGTTTGTTACGAGATGATGTATTACGGAACGAGTAAAGAGACTTGCCGGAAACGAGATTGAACTAGGTATTGAGATACCGACGATCGAATCTCGGGCAAGTAACATACCGATGACAAAGGGAACAACGTATGTTGTTATGCGGTCTGACCGATAAATATCTTCGTAGAATATGTGGGAACCAATATGAGCATCCAGGTTCCGCTATTGGTTATTGACCGGAGAGGTGTCTCGGTCATGTCTACATAGTTCTCGAACCCGTAGGGTCCGCACGCTTAACGTTACGATGACAGTTATATTATGAGTTTATATGTTTTGATGTACCGAAGGTTGTTCGGAGTCCCGGATGTGATCACGGACATGACGAGGAGTCTCGAAATGGTCGAGACATAAAGATTGATATATTGGAAGCCTATGTTTGGACATCGGAAGTGTACCGGGTGAAATCGGGATTTTTTCGGAGTACCGGGAGGTTACCGGAACCCCCCGGTAACTTAATGGGCCTTATTGGACCTAGGTGGAAGAGAAGTGAGGAGGCCAGGGCAGGGCCGCACGCCCCCCCCCCCCCCCCAATCCGAATAGGACAAGGAGAGGGGGTGGCGCCCCCCTTTCCTTCCTCCCCTCCACCTCTTCCCCCTCTCTCTCCTAGTCCAACATGGAAAAGGGGGGAGTCCTACTCCCGGTAGGAGTAGGACTCCTCCTGGCGCGCCTCTCCCCTTGGCCGGCCGAACCCCCCCCCCCTTGCTCCTTTATATACGGGGGCAGGGGGCACCTCTAAACACACAATTGATCATTGATCTCTTAGCCGTGTGCGGTGCCCCCCTCCACCATATTACACCTCGATAATATCGTAGCGGTGCTTAGGCGAAGCCCTGCGTCGGTAGAACATCAACATTGTCACCACGCCGTCGTGCTGACGAAACTCTCCCTCAACACTCGGCTGGATCGGAGTTCGAGGGACGTCATCGAGCTGAACGTGTGCTGAACTCGGAGGTGCCGTGCGTTCGGTACTTGATCGGTCGGATCGTGAAGACGTACGACTACATCAACCACGTTGTGTTAACGCTTCTGCTTTCGGTCTACGAGGGTACGTCGATAACACTCTCCCCTCTCGTTGCTATGCATCACCATGATCTTGCGTGTGCGTAGAAATTTTTTGAAATTACTACGTTCCCCAACAGTGGCATCCGAGCCTGGTTTTATGCGTTGATGTTATATGCACGAGTAGAACACAAGTGAGTTGTGGGCGATATAAGTCATACTGCTTACCAGCATGTCATATTTTGGTTCAGCGGTATTATGAGATGAAGCGGCCCGGACCGACATTACGCGTACGCTTACGCGAGACTGGTTTCACCGTTGCGAGCACTCGTTGCTTAAAGGTGACTGGCGGGTGTCTGTCTCTCTCACTTTAGTTGAACCGAGTGTGGCTACGCCCGGTCCTTGCAAAGGTTAAAACAGCACTAACTTGACAAACTATCGTTGTGGTTTTGATGCGTAGGTAAGAACGGTTCTTGCTAAGCCCGTAGCAGCCACGTAAAACTTAAAACAACAAAGTAGAGGACGTCTAAATTGTTTTTGCAGGGCATGTTGTGATGTGATATGGTCAAGACATGATGCTATATTTTATTGTATGAGATGATCATGTTTTGTAACCGAGTTATCAGCAACCGGCAGGAGCCATATGGTTGTCGCTTTATTGTATGCAATGCAATCGCCATGTAATTGTTTTACTTTATCACTAAGCGGTAGCGATAGTCGTAAAAGCAATAGTTGGCGAGACGACAACGATGCTACGATGGAGATCAAGGTGTCGCGCCGGTGACGATGGTGATCATGACGGTGCTTCGGAGATGGAGATCACAAGCACAAGATGATGATGGCCATATCATATCACTTATATTTGATTGCATGTGATGTTTATCTTTTATGCATCTTATCTTGCTTTGATTGACGGTAGCATTATAAGATGATCTCTCACTAAATTTCAAGATAAAAGTGTTCTCCCTGAGTATGCACCGTTGCCAAAGTTCGTCGTTCCCAGACACCACGTGATGATCGGGTGTGATAAGCTCTACGTCCATCTACAACGGGTGCAAGCCAGTTTTGCACACGCGGAATACTCAGGTTAAACTTGACGAGCCTAGCATATGCAGATATGGCCTCGGAACACTGAGACCGAAAGGTCGAGAGTGAATCATATAGTAGATATGATCAACATAGTGATGTTCACCATTGAAAACTACTCCATTTCACGTGATGATCGGTTATGGTTTAGTTGATTTGGATCACGTGATCACTTAGATGATTAGAGGGATGTCTATCTAAGTGGGAGTTCTTAAGTAATATGATTAATTGAACTTAAATTTATCATGAACTTAGTCCTGATAGTATTTTGCAAATTATGTTGTAGATCAATAGCTCGCGTTGTTGCTTCCCTGTTTTATTTTTGATATGTTCCTAGAGAAAAATTATGTTGAAAGATGTTAGTAGCAAAGATGCGGATTGGATCCGTGATCTGAGGATTATCCTCATTGCTGCACAGAAAAATTATGTCCTTGATGCACCGCTAGGTGACAGACCTATTACAGGAGCAGATGCAGACGTTATGAACGTTTGGCTAGCTCAATATGATGACTACTTGATAGTTTAGTGCACCATGCTTAACGGCTTAGAATCGGGACTTCAAAGACGTTTTGAACGTCATGGACCATATGAGATGTTCCAGGAGTTGAAGTTAATATTTCAAGCAAATACCCGAGTTGAGAGATATGAAGTCTCCAACAAGTTCTATAGCTAAAAGATGGAGGAGAATAGCTCAAGCAGTGAGCATGTGCTCAGATTGTCTGGGTACTACAATCGCTTGAATCAAGTGGGAGTTAATCTTCCAGATAAAATAGTGATTGACAGAATTCTCTAGTCACCATCACCAAGTTAGTAGAACTTCGTGATGAACTATAGTATGCAAGGGATGACGAAAGTAATTCCCGAGCTCTTCGTGATGCTGAAATCGACGAAGGTAGAAATCAAGAAAAACATCAAGTGTTGATGGTTGACGAGACCACTAGTTTCAAGAAAAGGGCAAAGGGAAGAAGGGGAACTTCAAGAAGAACGGCAAGCAAGTTGCTGCTCAAGTGAAGAAGCCTAAGTCTGGTCCTAAGCCTGAGACTAAGTGCTTCTACTGCAAAGGGACTGGTCACTGGAAGCGGAACTACCCCAACTATTTGGTGGATAAGAAGGATGGCAAAGTGAACAAAGGTATATTGGATATACATGTTATTGATGTGTACTTTACTAGTGTTTATAGCAACCCCTCGGTATTTGATACTGGTTCAGTTGCTAAGAGTAGTAACTCGAAACGGGAGTTGCAGAATAAACAGAGACTAGTAAAAGGCGAGGTGACGATGTGTGTTGGAAGTAGTTCCAAGATTGATATGATCATCATCGCACACTCCCTATACTTTCGGGATTAGTGTTGAAACTAAATAAGTGTTATTTGGTGTTTGCATTGAGCATGAATATGATTTGATCATGTTTGTTGCAATACGGTTATTCATTTAAATTAGAGAATAATTGTTGTTCTGTTTACATGAATAAAACCTTCTATGGTCATACACCCAATAAAATGGTTTGTTGGATCTCGATCGTAGTGATACACATATTCATAATAATGAAGCCAAAAGATGCAAAGTTAATAATGATAGTGCAACTTATTTGTGGCACTGCCGTTTAGGTCATATTGGTGTAAAGCGCATGAAGAAACTCCATACTGATGGGATTTTGGAATCACTTGATTATGAATCACTTGATGCTTGCGAACCGTGCCTCATGGGCAAGATGACTAAAACGCCGTTCTCCGGAACTATGGAGAGAGCAACAGATTTGTTGGAAATCATACATACAGATGTATGTGGTCCGATGAATATTGAGGCTCGTAGCAGGTATCATTATTTTCTGACCTTCACAGATGATTTGAGCAGATATGGGTATATCTACTTAATGAAACAGAAGTCTGAAACATTTGAAAAGTTCATATAATTTCAGAGTGAAGTGGAAAATCATCGTAACAAGAAAATAAAGTTTCTACGATCTGATCGTGGAGAAGAGTATTTGAGTTACGAGTTTGGCCTTCAGTTAAAACAATGTGAAATAGTTTCACTACTCACGCCACCTGGAACACCACGGTGTAATGGTGTGTCCGAACATCGTAACCGTACTTTATTAGATATGGTGCGATATATGATGTCTCTTACCGATCTACCACTATCGTTTTGGGGTTATGCATTAGAGACAGCTGCATTCACGTTAAATAGGGTACCATCTAAATCCGTTGAGACGACATCTTATGAACTGTGGTTTGGCAAGAAACCAAAGTTGTCGTTTCTTAAAGTTTGGGGTTGCGATGCTTATGTGAAAAGGTTTCATCCTGATAAGCTCAAACCCAAATCGGAGAAATGTGTCTTCATAGGATACCCAAAGGAGACAGTTGGGTACACCTTCTATCACAGATCCGAAGGCAAGACATTCGTTGCTAAGAATGGATCCTTTCTAGAGAAGGAGTTTCTCTCGAAAGAAGTGAGTGGGAGGAAAGTAGAACTTGATAAGGTAATTGTACCTCATCGCTTATTGGAAAGTAGTTCATCACAGAAACCGGTTCCTGTGACACCTACACCAATTAGTGAGGAAGTTAATGATGATGATCATGAAACTTCAGATCAAGTTGTTACTGAACCTCGTAGGTCAACCAGAGTAAGATCCGCACCAGAGTGGTACGGTAATCCTGTTCTGGAGGTTATGTTACTAGACCATGACGAACCTACGAACTATGAAGAAGCGATGGTGAGCCCAGATTCCGCAAAATGGCTTGAGGCCATGAAATCTGAGATGGGGTCCATGTATGAGAACAAAGTATGGACTTTGATTGACTTGCCCAATGATCGGCGAGCCATAAAAAATAAATGGATCTTCAAGAGGAAGACGGACGCTGATAGTAGTGTTACTATCTACAAAGCTAGACTTGTCGGAAAAAGGTTTTTGACAAAGTTCAAAGTGTTGAATACGATGAGATTTTCTCACTCGCAGCGATGCTTAAGTCTGTCCGAATCATGTTAGCAATTGCCGCATTTTATGAAATCTGGCAAATGGATAAACAAAACTGCATTCCTTAATGGATTCATTAAAGAAGAGTTGTATATGATGCAACCAGAAGGTATTGTCAATCCTAAAGGTGCTAACAAAATATGCAAACTCCAGCGATCCATCTATGGACTGGTGCAAGCATCTCGGAGTTGGAATATACGCTTTGATAAGTTGATCAAAGCATATAGTTTTATACAGACTTGCGGTGAAGCCTGTATTTACAAGAAAGTGAGTGGGAGCACTACAGCATTTCTGATAAGTATATGTGAATGACATATTGTTGATCGGAAATAATGTAGAATTATTCTGCAAAGCATAAAGGAGTGTTTGAAAGGAGTTTTTCAAAGAAAGACCTCGGTGAAGCTGCTTACATATTGAGCATCAAGATCTATAGAGATAGATCAAGACGCTTGATAAGTTTTTTCAATGAGTACATACCTTAACAAGATTTTGAAGTAGTTCAAAATGGAACAGTCAAAGAAAGAGTTTCTTGCCTGTGTTACAAGGTGTGAAATTGAGTAAGACTCAAAGCCCGACCACGGCAGAAGATAGAAAAAGAATGAAAGTCATTCCCTATGCCTCGGCCATAAGTTCTATAAAGTATGCCATGCTGTGTACCAGATCTATTGTATACCCTACACTGATTTTGGCAAGGGAGTACAATAGTGATCTAGGAGTAGATCACTGGACAGCGGTCAAAATTATCCTTACTGGAATAAGGATATGTTTCTCGATTATGGAAGTGACAAAAGGTTCGTCGTAAAGGGTTACGTCGATGCAAGTTTTGACACTAATCTAGATGACTCTAAGTCTCGGTCTAGATACATATTGAAAGAGGGAGCAATTAGCTAGAGTAGCTCTGGGCAAAGCATTGTAGACATAGAAATTTGCAAAATACTTACGGATCTGAATGTGACAGACCCGTTGACTAAAATTATCTCACAAGCAAAACATGATCACACCTTAGTACTCTTTGGGTGTTAATTACATAACTGATGTGAACTAGATTACTGACTCTAGTAAACCCTTTGGGTGTTGGTCACATGACGATGTGAACTATGGGTGTTAATCACATGGCGATGTGAACTAGATTATTGACTCTAGAGCAAGTGGGAGACTGAAGGAAATATGCCCTAGAGGCAATAATAAAGTTATTATTTATTTCCTTATATCATGATAAATGTTTATTATTCATGCTAGAATTGTATTAACTAGAAACTTGATACATGTGTGAATACATAGACAAACAGAGTGTCACTAGTATGCCTCTACTTGACTACCTCGTTGATCAAAGATGGTTATGTTTCCTAGCCATAGACATGAGTTGTCATTTGATTAACGGGATCACATCATTAGGAGAATGATGTGATTGACTTGACCCATTCCGTTAGCTTAGCACTCGATCGTTTAGTATGTTGCTATTGCTTTCTTCATGACTTATACATGTTCCTATGACTATGAGATTATGCAACTCCCGTTTACCGGAGGAACACTTTGTGTGCTACCAAACGTCACAACGTAACTGGGTGATTATAAAGGTGCTCTACAGGTGTCTCCGAAGGTACTTGTTGGGTTGGCGTATTTCGAGATTAGGATTTGTCACTCCGATTGTCGGAGAGGTATCTCTGGGCCCTCTCGGTAATGCACATCACTTAAGCCTTGCAAGCATTGCAACAAATGAGTTTGTTACGAGATGATTTATTACGGAATGAGTAAAGAGACTTGCTGGAAACGAGATTGAACTAGGTATTGAGATACCGACGATCGAATCTCGGGCAAGTAACATACCGATGACAAAGGGAACAACGTATGTTGTTATGCGGTCTAACCGATAAAGATCTTCGTAGAATATGTGGGAACCAATATGAACATCTAGGTTCTGCTATTGGTTATTGACCGGAGAGGTGTCTCGGTCATGTCTACATAGTTCTCGAACCCGTAGGGTCCGCACGCTTAACGTTACAATGACAGTTATATTATGAGTTTATATGTTTTGATGTACCAAAGGTTGTTCGGAGTCCCGGATGTGATCACAGACATGACGAGGAGTCTCTAAATGGTCAAGACATAAAGATTGATATATTGGAAGCCTATGTTTGGACATCAGAAGTGTTCCGGGTGAAATCGGGATTTTTCCGGAGTACCGGGAGGTTACCGGAACCCCCCGGTAACTTAATGGGCCTTAGTGGGCCTAGCTGGAAGAGAGGAGAGGAGGCCAGGGCAGGGCCACACGCCCCTCCCCCCCAATCCGAATAGGACAAGGAGAGGGGGCGCCCCCCCCCCCCTTTCCTTCCTCCCCTCCACCTCTTCCCCCTCTCTCTCCTAGTCCAACATGGAAAAGGGGGGGAGTCCTACTCCCGGTAGGAGTAGGACTCCTCCTGGCGCGCCTCTCCCCTTGGCCGGCCGAACCCCCCCCCCCTTGCTCCTTTATATACGGGGGCAGGGGGCACCTCTAACACACAATTGATCATTGATCTCTTAGCCGTGTGCGGTGCCCCCCTCCACCATATTACACCTCGATAATATCGTAGCGGTGCTTAGGCGAAGCCCTGCGTCGGTAGAACATCAACATTGTCACCACGCCGTCGTGCTGATGAAACTCTCCCTCAACACTCGGCTGGATCGGAGTTTGAGGGACATCATCGAGCTGAACATGTGCTGAACTCGGAGGTGGCGTGCGTTCGGTACTTGATCGGTCGGATCGTGAAGACGTACGACTACATCAACCGCGTTGTGTTAACGCTTCCGCTTTCGGTCTACGAGGGTACGTGGACAACACTCTCCCCTCTCGTTGCTATGCATCACCATGATCTTGCGTGTGCGTAGAATTTTTTTGAAATTACTACGTTCCCCAACAGCAAGTTGATCACCAAAACATACAGCAAGTAGATCACGTGAATATCCCATTGTCACCACAGATAAGCACTTGCAAGACATACATCAAGTGTTCTCAAATCCTTAAAGACTCAATCCGATAAGATAGCTTCAAAGGGAAAACTCAATCCATTACAAGAGAGTAAAGGGGGAGAAGCATCATAAGATCCAACTATAATAGCAAAGCTCGCGATACATCAAGATCGTGCCGAATCAAGAACACGAGAGAGAGAGAGAGAGAGAGAGAGAGAGAGAGAGAGCACAAACACATAGCTACTGGTACATACCCTCAGCCCCGAGGGTGAACTACTCCCTCCTCATCATGGAGAGCGTCGGGATGATGAAGATGGCCACCGGTGATGGATCCCCCCTCCGACAGGGTGCCAGAACAAGGTCCCGATTGGTTTTTGGTGCCTACAGAGGCTTGCGGCGGCGGAACTCCCTATCTAGGTTATTTTCTGGAGGTTTGGGGATTTATAGGAGAGGTTGGCATCAAGAACAAGTCAGGGGACCCCACGGAGAGTCCACAAGGCACAGGGGCGCGCCGTCCACCCTCGTGGGACCCACGAGACTCCCCTTCGGTAACTCTTTGTTCTAGTATTTTTTATATTTTCCAGAAAAAAACTCCGTTGATTTTCAGCGCATTCTGAGAACTTTTATTTCTGCACAAAAACAACACCTCGGTAGTTTTGTTGAAAACAGCGTCAGTCCGGGTTGGTTCTAACCAAATCATACCAAAATCATGTAAAAAATATTATAAACATGGCATGAATACATCAAAAATTATAGATACGTTCGAGACGTATCAGCGACCGAAACAAGATTGAAGCATCAACATGATTCATAGACCCAGATGAAATACCTCTGAAGTATGGAATCGAGTCGGAGTCAACTTCATCTCTTTCTTCACTCGGACCTAAATCCATTCGGGGGCTAATAATGATGACATGTACCTAGGGTAGGGTCATAGGCCTGACCTAGACACCCTACCCAAGGACACTGCCCTAAGAGTCAAAGACATTCAAAATACAACAGAAGAAACCGACTTAGTTCACCTAGGAGTGCAATCCACTCGACAATCTATCTCACTCGGATATCCCAATTCCATTCGACCAAGACAGAGTCACTCGACCATACGAGAAACCACTCGGAGTATTCGCACCCCCTGTAACTTTCATGCATAATCCAGTCGACCAAGTCTCCGGGCACGAGACGTAGGGCTATTACTCCCTCTGAGAAGGGCCTGAACTCGTAAATCTTCCGTGCACAACCTCACCGTAGCTAGGATCTTGCCTCCTCCTACGTACCCCATATTCTATTGTCAGACTTACTCCCACGACAATGCCTCCCTTTTTAGGGACACAATGAATAGGACTTACCCATTGACTATCAGCAATAGGATAAATTATACCTGCCTCTAGAAGCTTTAGTATTTCATTTCTTACCACTTCTTTCATCTTAGGATTTAGCCGCTGTTGATGATCAACAACCGGTTTAGCATCTTTCTCCAATTTAATCTTGTGCTCACATAAAGTGGGACTAATGCCCTTAAGATCATCAAGAGTATATCCAATAGCGGCACGGTGCTTCTTCAGAGTTTTCAATAAAAAAAATTCTTCATGCTCTGAAAGGTTAGCACTAATAATAACAGGATATATCTTCTTTTCATCAAGATAAGCATATTTCAGAGTATCAGGTAATTGTTTAAGCTCAAACACGGGATCACCCTTAGGTGGAGGAGGATCCCCAAGGATTTCAACAGGCAAATTGTGTTTCAAAATAGGTCCCTGATTAAAGAATACTTCATATATTTCCCTTCTTTCATTCATAAACATATCATTTTCATGGTCTAGCAAATATTGTTCTAAAGGATCATTAGGAGGCACGACAATAGAAGAAAGACCAATAATTTCATCTTTATTATGCAATTCTTTATCTTGGGGTTGTCTATGAAATTTAGAGAAATTAAAATCATGAGACATATCTCCCAAACCAACAGTAACAATATCTTTCTCGCAATCTATCCTAGCATTAACAATATTCAAGAAGGGTCTACCAAATATAATGGGACAAAAATTATCTTGTGGGGAAGCAAGAACAAGAAAATCAGTAGGGTATTTTATCTTCCCACACAAGACTTCAACATATCTAACAATCCCAATCGGTGATATAGTATCTCTATTAGCAAGCTTAATAGTGACATCAATATCCTCTATCTCAGCAGGTGCAATATCATTCATAATCTCTTTATATAAGGTATCAGGAATTTCACTCACACTAGCACCCACATCACATAAGCCATGATAACAATGATCTCCTATTTTAACAGAAACAACAGGCATGCCTACAACAGGTCTATGTTTGTCTTTAGTATCGGGTTTAGCAATCCTAGCATCTTCATCACAGAAATAAATAACATGCCCATCAATATTATCAACCAAGATATCTTTAACCAAAGCAATACTAGGTTCAACTTTAATTTGTTCAGAAGGTGTATGTGTTTTAGTATTACTCTTACGAACCACAGTTGAAGCTTTAGCACGATCCTTTATTCTAATGGGGAATGGTGGTTTTTCAATATAAGCAGTGGGAACAATAGGATCAACATTATAAACAATAGTTTCTTCTTCAACTTTAATAGGTGCAGCTACTTTAACTTCAATGGGAGGATGATATTTAAACCACTTCTCCTTAGGGAGATCAACCTGAGTAGCAAAATATTCACAGAAAGAAGCTACTATCTCAGAGTCAAGTCCATATTTAGTGCTAAAATCACGAAAAGCATCGGTATCCACAAAAGATTTAACACAATCGAACTTAAGGTCTATACCTGACTCCTTACCTTCGTCGAGATTCCAATCTTCAGAGTTGCGTTTAATTCTTTCCAATAAATCCCATTTGAATCCAATATCCTTCTTCATATAGGAACCAGTACAAGAAGTATCGAGCATGGATCGATCATTATGAGAAAGCCAAGCAAAAAAATTGAATAATAATTCCTCTTGAGAGCTCATGATTGGGGCATGAATATAACATTGACTTAAGCCTCCCCCAAGCTTGAGCAATACTTTCTCCTTCATGAGGCCAAAAATTATATATATAATTCCGATCACGATGAACTAGATGCATAGGATAAAACTTCTGATGAAATTCCAATTTCAATCGGTTGTAGTTCCATGATCCAATGTCATCCAATAACCTATACCATGTAAATGCCTTGCCCTTCAAAGATAAAGGGAAGACTTTCTTCTTGACAACATCCTAGGGTATACCTGCAAGCTTAAATAATCCACAAACTTCATCCACATAGATTAGGTGCGTATCTGGATGTAATGTTCCACCTCCTGCATAAGGATTAGCTAGCAGTTTCTCTATCATACCCGAAGGAATTTCATAATAAATATTTTCAGTAGGTGCAGTAGGTTGAGGAGCAACTAATTGTGGTTCCGGTCGAGGTGAAGATACCCCGAACAAACCCCTCGAAGGATTATTTTCCATACTAACAAGTGACAGTAAATTTCAGCACACTATATAAATGTTTCTTTACCAAATTCCACTTACCAAAGGCGCTTCACTCCCCGGCAATGGTGCCAGAAAAAAGTCTTGATGACCCACAAGTATAGGGGATCTATCATAGTCCTTTCGATAAGTAAGAGTGTCAAACCCAACGAGGAGCAGAAGGAAATGACAAGTGGTTTTCAGCAAGGTATTCTCTGCAAGCACTGAAATTATCGATAACAGATAGTTTTGTGATAGGATAAATCATAACGGGTAACAAGTAAATAAAGTAAACAAGCTGCAGCAAGGTGGCCCAATCCTTTTTGTAGCAAAGGACAAGCCTGGACGAACTCTTATATAAAGCAAAGTGCTCCTGAGGACACCTGGGAATTATTGTCAAGTTAGTTTTCATCATGCTCATATGATTCGTGTTCATTACTTTGATAATTTGATATGTTGGTGGACTGGTGCTTGGGTGCTGACCTTCCTTGGACTAGCCTCCCACTTATGATTAACCCCTCTCGCAACCATCCACAACTATGAAAGAAGTATTAAGGTAAACCTAACCATATCATGAAACATATGGATCCAAATCAGCCCCTTACGAAGCAACGCATAAACTAGGGTTTAAGCTTCTGTCACTCTAGCAACCCATCATCTACTTATTACTTCCCAATGCCTTCCCCTAGGCCCAAATAATGGTGAAGTGTCATTTAGTCGACGTTCACATAAGACCACTAGAGGAAAGACAACATACATCTCATCAAAATATCGAACGAATACCAAATTCACATGATTACTTATAACAAGACTTCTCCCATGTCCTCAGGAACAAGCGTAACTACTCACAAAGAATATTCATAATCATAATCAGAGGAGTATTAATTATCATTAAGGATCTGAACATATGATCTTCCACTGAATAAACCAACTAGCATCAACTATGAGTAATCAACACTACTAGCAACCCACAGGTACCAATCTGAGGTTTTGGGACCAAGATCGAATACAAGATATGAACTAGGGTTTGAGAGGAGATGGTGCTGATGAAGATGTTGATGGAGATTGACCCTCCCTCAATGGGAGGATCGATGGTGATGACAATGGCGATGATTTCCCCCTCCGGGAGGGATGTTTCCTCGGTAAAACAGCTCCGTCGGAGCCCTGGATTGGTTTTGCCCAGGTTCCGCCTCGATACGGCAGCGCTTCGTCCCGAAAGCTTCCTTATGATTTTTTCGAGGGTAAAAGACACCATATAGCAGAAGATGGGCACCGGAGGCCTGCCAGGGGCCCACATGGTCGGGGGGGCGCCCAGGGGGTGGGGCGCGCCCTCCACCCTTGTGGCTGGCTGGTGGCCCCCTCTAGTTCTTTCTTCGCCCAATATTTTTTATATATTCCAAAAATAATCACCGTGAAGTTTCAGGACTTTTGGAGTTGTGCAGAATAGGTCTCTAATATTTGCTCCTTTTCTAGTCCAGAATTCCAGCTGCCGGCATTCTCCTTCTTCATGTAAACCTTGTAAAATAAGAGAGAATAGCCATAAGTATTGTGATATAATGTGTAATAACAGCCCATAATGCAATAAATATTGTCATAAAAGCATGATGCAAAATGGACGTATCACGGTGCCAGGCAAAGATATCCCAATTTTCATGCGGGAACACTCGTAGGGTGGCATCGACCGTCGGATCCAGCTGTGCTCCAATGGACGTTGTTTTGTTAGGATCCGTCGGGTGCACTTGAACTTTAACAATTTCATCTGCTCGTTTGAAAGAGTTGGATTTGGGTCTCTTATCGATGATCACATCATCCTTGTCCACCGTGGATCGCAGGGTGGTTAGTTCTTCGGCCGCAAGGGCTTCGGATAGTGCCTCAAGGGCCAAGGCTGCGGTTTCGTTTTCAGCGCGGAGTGCTTTATCCGGATCACTTGTAACTGTGATTATTCCATTGGGCCCCGGCATTTTAAGCTTCATGTACCCGTAGTGGGGTATGGCTTGGAAGTGTGAGAAGGCGTCCCGCCCCAAAAGGGCGTGATATCCGCTATTGAAGGGAGCCACGTGGAAGAGCAACTATTCGGACCTGTAATTCTCAGGCGTGCCGAATACTACATCAAGTTTGATTTTCCCTGAACATCGTGCTTCTCGACTGGGGATGATGCCTCGAAATGTAAAATCCCAATTTTCAATTTGGATGTTATACATAGGTCATCATATGCATATCATATTTTATTTGCATTTTGTTTGTGATCCTTGAAATCCTAATCAACTCAAGGACCCACGGAGAGAGTTGGGGATTTCATTCATTTTCATATTTGAATTTTCTCAAATTTGAAAAGAGGATCATTTTGGTTTTAATAATTTTTCTCTCCGAAATATTTCCAATATACAAATAAAAGAGAGGAGATAAAATGACTTCTCCAAAATAAAACAAATATTGGACGAAAAATGTTAAAATCAAATAAATATTTTATTTGGATATTTATTGCTATTTTAATTGAATTAGAAAAAAATATGCATTTTTCAAAATTGCATTTTTAGGCTAGAAAAATGTTCACTTTGTTCTAAATATTTTATTTAGACGGTGAAAATTGTTTTTGGCATTTTTAGAAAAATAAATTATATTTATTTTGGATTTTTCTTTCGGCGGAATTTATTTAAAAAAAGGTTTTGGGCCGGCCCGAGCTGCCCAGCCGCCGCCGCCTTCCCCCGCGCGACGCCGTGCCGTCGCCGGACTCCCGAAGGAGTCCGAGCTCGCCCCGCCGCGCCTTCCGACCCCCTCCCCAAGTCGGAGCCGCCGCCCCCTCTCCCCTCCCCATAAATAGCCACGCCCCACCGCCCTCTCCTCCTCGTCCCGCACCACCGCCGCCGCCGCCTGCGCCGCCCCCCGCCGTAGCCCCGCCGTCCCGCGCGCCGCTGCTGCCCGCCGCCCCGCGCCGACGCCACCGCCTCGCCGAGCTGCCCGCTCGCCGGAGGCGCCGCCCGCCGTCTCTGTTGACTCGTCGCCGCCACCGGTTTTTGTTCCAGTCCGTTCGGTTTTTTTAAAACCTTAGATCTACTCCGGTTTTTTTAGCCGATCGGTTTTCTCGGTTTAGATCTAATCTGTGAACATTCGTTCGTTTAGTTTCTGTAATGAACGAATTCATTCGCTAGTCTCTGTTAGCGGACGTTCGTTCGATAGATTTTTCTTTTTATTTTTATTTTTCGGCCAGGGACCTATCCGCGATTATTTTTATCACAGATTAGCCCCTGATCTTCAAACCCTCGCAACTTTTTAAACGTTCGTCCAAATCCAGTGAAACCAACGCCAAAATCTTCGTCTCGAGCCCTTCTTTCCGGTTAAACAACTTGAACATTCTTTTGACAATTTAAAATTTGGTTTCAAGCAGATTTGAATTCGAAGTTCTTTTGACCGTAGTTTCAGTTCCGTAGCTCCGGTTCGATTGATTCTTTTCGCAAATCGAACCGCTTCAGTTGAATTTTCAGATTGGATCTTCTTATTTGAGTTTTACCCTTGCATCTATGCTTGAGTGCTTATGTATGCTATTGTTTGTTTGCGATAGAATTTCTGGAGTGCGAAGCGTGCTACTACGAGTCTCTAGGCTTTGCGGATCGTCAGCAAGGCAAGTAACACTTTGATCATACCCCTTTATTACCCAGTTTTTATGCACTAGCTACAACCCTCAAACATTGCATGATTAGGACGTGATTAACGTGTGGGTATTGGGAATTAGATGATGAGGTAGAACCTATTGCCTTTTTATTATCAAACCTTGGGAGTTACTTCTACGCTTTGCTTATATTGTTATGTTATGCTCGTAGACGTGGTTTGGTTTGAGTGATCCATGACAGATGTGAGATTGTTAATTAATGGTTAACTTAAGGTGGCTACTTAAATACACGTCTGGGTGGATTGCTTTTGGGCACCTGGGGTTATACCAATGTTGTCCTAGGAGATCCCGGGGTTACCGTGTGATCATCCTATGGTTCACCACCCAGTCTCAAAGGGATCATAAGATTATTCATGCTAGAAACTTCCGTGTGCAGCCACAAGCTATTATGGGCTCTAGCATAGTTGAGTAAGTTGCATGACCTCTTTTAGTGGTAGGCTAGCAGATGTAGGGGAAAGTAGGTGTAACTGTCTACCCAGAGTAAAGAGTTAATGCTTCGGAAAGACTGTGTCTCGGTCATCCGTTTCTCAAACACCATGTAGTGCGAGAAATCCAACGGAGGAGATCGAGTCTTGTGGGGAAAAGTGCGCAAACCTCTGCAGAATGTACAAACTAATCATGGTTAGCCGTGTCCCCGGTTATGGACATCTTGAGTATCTGGTTCTTGGATTATCATGTTGATCTCATCACTCTAAATTAATTTGTTGGGTTATTAATTTCTGTTTAATTGGGATTGAGATGGGGTTACCATTCTCAATGTTTATCAACTACCATGATAGTTAAACAAACTATGTTCCTTTGTTGTAGGGGAAAATTGGCTTTTCGCAAAACATTATAACCATAGAGCCTCCACCAGCCATATATGCATGTAGTGATAGCATTTATTCTGTTCATTGCTCTACTGTGTTATTTTGCCAGCATATTCCATGTGCTGACCCGTTTCGGGCTGCAACATATCATGTTGCAGACTTTTCAGACGAAGAGTAAGGTGCGCTAGGTCGTTTGTCATGCACTCAGCTATGCCGTTGGAGTTGATGGACTCATTTATCTTCGATGCTTCCACTGTTATCTTATTTAGATGGCCTTAAGCCATATTATTGTAATAAGTTCTGGTTTGAGACATTCGATGTAATAGTGTGTGATTGCACTCTGTTATAAATCCTTCAAGTACTGTGTGTGTCAGCATTACCGATCCAGGGATGACACTTATGCACAGAGATTTGACCGTCTGAGGTCGGATCGCTACAAGATGGTATCAGAGCACACGCTGATTGTAGGACACGACCACTAAGATAAGCCATAGGTCACTCTTCTCTACTCATTTCTGACTCCTCTCCATTTTCCACTCTATAGGATGGCGGACTCAAGGAACAAGTTTGCACAACCGGATGAAGACACACCTTTTGGACGACACTTGAAGGAAGTCACTAGGTACCTGAACATCGGAATACCAAGCTTCACCGGGACCTACACCGCCACTTTACCAGAAGAGGAGCGTTGGATGATTCGAGTTCAAGTTCCAGGAAGGACATTCACGCCAGTTACTGAGCCCATAGAGTTTTCCTTTGATGCACCAACCTGGAGTCTAGGAAAGAGCATGGCAGCCCACATCGCCATGGGACGCATCGGCGAAGTTTATCACAAGGATCTTAAGGACACCATCTACCAGATATGTGGGCCGAGATGAGCAATGGGAGATGATCAGCACCAGGAGGGACGGGTCCATTGCAGCCTTCATCCAGGACTTAAACCAGCACATTCGTCGCCAGGAGAACCAAATGTGCGCAAGCATGATAGACCTGAAGAAGGTGATGACCAGGAACATGGAGCTAGAAGAGGAACTCAAGTCTACACGCGACGGATATGAGGAGGAAATCGCAATACTAGTGGAGAAGAATGACAACCTAACAAGGAAGCTAGGAGTATTCATGGGAGACCCCACGCCAGGAGGAGATGACGACCATCCCGACGACATCCGTTCTGAAGACTACATCATCATCAACGACACCGACTCCGACCCCGGCAGTAGTGATGATGATTACGAAGACGAAGCTGGAGCGGATATCATGGAGTCTTCCACCGATCAAAATTTCTAGTCGACCACCATATTATCAGTAGTATTCCCCCATGTATATAGTAGTAGTCCGAGCACTTTTGTAACGGTAGTTAGATCGTTTGTATGCCCTTGTTTGAATTGAGTGGTGTGATATGAATGTGTTTGTCTCATGTGCATATGGGTAGTGCTTTCTCACTAGACCTCATTCTATTCTAATCTCTCCCCTCTAAACCCATCAGATGCCTCCGAGACGTGACCCCGGATTTGTCTTCCCACCGGAGCTCACTCAGTTGATCCAACAGCAGAATGCCTTGATGCAGTTACTAGTCCAGAACCAAGGCAACAACAACAACAACACAACCCACCGCCACCACCTCCAGTTGACAACTTAGCCCGTTTTCTGAGGTTGCAACCGCCGGTGTTTTCCAGTAGCACCGAGCCGATAGTTGCTGATGACTGGCTACGCAGGGTTTGAAGGGAGTTGACCACCGCAGGTTGCACAGATGCAGAGAAGGTGCGTTTTGCCGCACATCAATTGGATGGACCCGCAGCCTCATGGTGGGAGAATTACACAGCCACTTTCCCCATAGCCAATGTCACTTGGGAGCAGTTTCAGCAAGCATTCCGCACTGCACATGTCTCAACTGGAGCTATGAGCATGAAGAAGCGTGAGTTTCGCAACTTACGCCAGGGAAATCGTACTGTGGGGCAGTACGTGGATGAGTTCAGTAAGTTAGCTCGCTATGCCCCAGATGACGTGGCCACAGATGCCGCGAAGCAGGAGAAGTTTATGGAAGGGTTGAATGATGAGATGAGCATGCAGTTAATGGTGGCAACATTTAACAACTACCAGGAGTTGGTAGACAAGGCTCTTATGATGAAGGGAAGCAGCAGCAGATTGAGAGCCGCAAAAGGAAGTATGGACAAGGGAAGTACAATTCAGGAGCTCAGCAGAAGCCTCGTTTTACCCCGAACTCGGGAGGATATACCCATAACCATGGAGGCCATACCCACAATGGAGGAAGTTCGCATAACCATAGTGGACCTAAGAATGGAAATGGGAATGGAGCAAGCAGCAACCAGAACCGCTCTAACCCAGCCACACCCGCCAAGAAGGACCAAAGTCACATTACTTGTTTCAAGTGCGGGAAGACTGGACACTATGCCAATGAGTGTTCTGAAGCAAAGAATGGAAATGGCAATGGAAGCTCTGGGAAGAAGCCCAACCCTTTCAATAGGGGACAAGTGAACCACGTGAACATGGAGGAGGTTGAAGAGCAGCCAGATGCAGTTATAGGTAAGTTTTTGGTTAAGTCATTTACTGCAATCGTTCTTTTTGATACTGGTGCATCGCATTCATACATATGAAGGGGATTTGTGGATAAGTATAAGTTGCCCACCAAAGTTCTTAGGACACCTATGTTAGTAAGCTCGCCAGGAGCGGAGTATATGGCAAGCCAAGGATGTTTTCAGATGCCATTGACCATAGGTAGGCATGTTTTCCCCTCAGACTTAATAATTTTGGAGTCGCAAGGATTGGATGTGATACTAGGAATGGATTGGCTATCGATGTATGGAGGAAACATCGATTGCGCCAGTAAGTCAATTCTGCTCACCACCCCGGAGGGAAAAAGGATTAAGTATGTATCCAGGCATGCGCCAAGGAGGACCCAAGTAAATTCCCTCTCAGGAGTTGTTCAGGAGGAAGTGCCTGTAGTGAAGGATTACCCGGATGTATTTCCAGAGGAACTACCAGGCATGCTGTCGCATCGAGACATTGAGTTTTCTATAGAGCTGTTGCCAGGCACCAGACCAATATCGAAGAGACCATACCGGATGCCCGCAAATGATCTGGAGGAGATTAAGAAGCAGATTAAGGAGTTATTGGAGAAAGGTTACATTCGACGAAGTTCGTCACCGTGGGGAGCCCCAGTGCTCTTGGTTGAGAAGAAGGATGGATCTTTGAGAATGGTTGTTGATTATCGTGCATTGAATGAAGTGACGATCAAGAACAAGTACCCACTGCCGATGATCAATGATTTGTTTGACCAGCTGCAAGGAGCTAAAGTATTCTCCAAGATCGATCTGCGATCAGGATACCACCAGCTGAAGATCCGAGAACAGGATATACCTAAGACAGCCTTCACCACAAGGTACGGGCTATATGAGTACACTGTTATGTCATTTGGATTGACTAATGCCCCTGCCTATTTCATGAGTATGATGAATAAGGTGTTCATGGAGTTCTTGGATAAGTTTGTTGTGGTGTTCATTGATGATATTTTGGTATACTCGAAGAATGAAGAGGAACACAAGGAGCATTTGCGTCTAGTTCTCGAGAAGCTCAGGGAACATCAGTTGTATGCCAAGTTCAGCAAATGTGAGTTTTGGTTGAAGGAAGTTGGATTTCTTGGACATGTTATATCAGGAGAAGGTATAGTAGTGGATCCTACCAAGGTTCAGTCTGTCACTGAGTGTGGTTGGCACCCACCTCAGTAGGAGAGATCCGCAGTTTTCTTGGACTCGCGGGATATTATCGGAGATTCATTGAGAATTTTTCTAAGATTGCGAAGCCTATGATGGAGTTGTTGAAGAAAGACACTAAGTTCAAATAGACAGATGAATGTGAGGCAAGTTTTCAGGAGCTGAAGAAACGTTTGGTTACAGCCCCAGTGCTGATTCTGCCGGATATACGCAAGGATTTCCAAGTGTATTGCGACGCTTCTCGCTTAGGACTTGGAGGTGTACTTATGCAAGACGGAAGAGTTGTTTCATATGCCTCACGACAGCTTCGACCGCATGAGTTGAATTATGCCACGCATGATTTGGAGTTAGCAGCTGTAGTTCATGCACTCAAGAGCTGGAGACATTTTCTTATTGGAAATCGTTGTGATGTGTACACGGATCACAAGAGTTTGAAGTACATTTTCACACAGAAGGAGCTGAATCTCAGGCAAAGGAGATGGTTGGAGCTTATAAAGGATTATGATATGAAGTTGCATTATCATCCAGGCAAGGCCAATGTCGTAGCAGACGCTTTGAGCCGGAAGAGTTATGCAAATACCCTCGTAAGCGGAGGATTATCAAAGGAGTTAGCCGAAGATCTCAGGGAGCTTCGTTTGAAGATAGTCCCTAGAGGTTTTGTCGCAGCGATGGAAGTTCAGTCAACATTATTGGGAAAGATTCGAGAAGCTCAGAAGGATGACAAGGAAATTGCTGAGATAAAGGAGAAGATGAGCAAAGGAAAAGCCAAAGGTTTTCGTGAGGATGAGCACGACACTTTATGGTTTGAGGACCGTGTTTATGTACCCAATAATGCAGAGATCAGGAAGTTAATACTTCAGGAAGCTCATGACTCGCCATACTCGATACACCCCGGAAACACCAAGATGTATTTGGATTTGAAGGAGCGTTTCTGGTGGACTGGTATGAAGAAGGATATTGCCGAGTATGTAGCCGTATGTGATGTATGTCAGAGAGTGAAGGCAGAACATCAGAAGCCAGCAGGATTACTGCAGCCTATGCCGATACCCGAATGGAAGTGGGACAAGCTTGGCATGGATTTCATCACCGGATTACCCAGGACCCGATCGGGATATGATTCTATCTGGGTAGTAGTGGATCGTTTGACCAAAGTGGCTCACTTTATCCCAGTGAAAACCACCTATACGAGTGCAAAGTTGGCCGAGATATATATGACCAGGATCATATGTCTGCATGGAGTTCCAAGGACCATCCTATCAGATAGAGGGACACAGTTTACTTCAAAGTTTTGGCATCAGCTGCACCAGACTTTGGGTACTAGGCTAGAGTTTAGTACAGCCTTTCATCCGCAGACAGATGGACAGACCGAGAGAGTCAATCAGATTCTGGAGGACATGTTGAGAGCTTGTGCGCTAGATTATGGATCTAGTTGGGATGATAATTTGCCTTACGCGGAGTTCTCATACAACAACAGCTACCAGGCCAGTTTGAAGATGGCACCTTTCGAAGCTTTGTATGGAAGGAGGTGCAGGACACCATTGATCTGGGATGAAGTTGGAGACCGTCAGTTGTTTGGACCAGATTTGATCAAAGAGTCAGAAGAGAAGGTTAAGTTGATTCGAGATAGACTGAAGGTAGCTCAGTCCAGGCAGAAGAGTTATGCAGACTCAAAACGCAAGGAGGTAGTCTATGAAATCGGAGACAGAGCATATCTTCGTGTGTCACCTCTGCGAGGAGTTAAACGTTTTGGAGTTAAGGGAAAGTTAGCCCCGAGATTTGTAGGACCATACCGAGTTTTGGAACGTATGGGAGAAGTGGCCTACAAGTTGGAGTTACCCGAAGGACTGTCAGGAGTTCATGATGTGTTTCACGTTTCCCAGTTGAAGAAGTGCCATGCTGAGATGGCCGATATTCCTCTGAGAGATACAGTGCCCCTGGAAGCAATTCAGTTGGATAGTGATCTGACCTACGAGGAGAAACCTGTCAAGATTCTCGAGTTTGCCAGCCGAGTCACACGCAGCAAGGTTATCAAGTTTTGCAAAGTTCAATGGAGCCACCATACCAAGGATGAAGCCACCTGGGAACGAGAGGAAGACCTACGGAAAGACCACCCACACATATTTTCTATCCAACCCGAATCTCGAGGACGAGATTCATCTTAAGGGGGTAGGTTTGTAACATCCCAATTTTCAATTTGGATGTTATACATAGGTCATCATATGCATATCATATTTTATTTGCATTTTGTTTGTGATCCTTGAAATCCTAAGCAACTCAAGGACCCACGGAGAGAGTTGGGGATTTCATTCATTTTCCCATTTGAATTTTCTCAAATTTGAAAAGAGGGTCATGTTGGTTTTAATATTTTTTCTCTCCGAAATATTTCCAATATACAAATAAAAGAGAGGAGATAAAATGACTTCTCCAAAATAAAAGATATATTGGAGGAAAATTTTAAAATCAAATAAATATTTTATTTGGATTTTTATTGCTATTTTAATTGAATTAGAAGAAAAAATATGCACTTTTCAAAATTGCATTTTTAGGCCAGAAAAATGTTCACTTTGTTCTAAATATTTTATTTAGAAGGCAAAAATTGTTTTGGCATTTTTAGATTTTTTTATATTTATTTAGGACTTTTCTTTTGGCGGAATTTATTTTAATAAAATGGTTTTGGGCTGGCCCGAGCCGAGCCGGGCCGAAGCCCAGCCGCCGCCGCCTTCCAGCCGCGCGACGCCGTGCGGTCGCCGGACTCCCGAAGGAGTCCGAGCTCGCCCCGCCGCGCCGTCCGACCCCCTCCCGAAGTCGGAGCCGCCGTCCCCTCTCCCCTCCCCATAAATAGCCCTGCCCCGCCGCCCTCTCCTCCTCGTCCCGCACCACCGCCGCCGCCGCTTGCGCCGCCAACCGCCGCAGCCCGCACGCTCCGTGTGTCGCTGCTGCTGCCGCACCGCCGCCGCCCGCGCGCCGACGCCGCTGCCTTGCCGAGCCGCCCGCTCGCCGGAGCCGCCGCCCGCCGTCTCCGTTGACTCATCGCCGCCGCCGGTTTTTGTTTTGGTCCGTTCGGGTTTTTTTAAACCCTAGATCTACTCCGGTTTTTTTAGCCGATCGGTTTTCTCGGATTTTCTCGGTTTAGATCTAATCTGCCAACGTTCGTTCGTTTAGTTTCTGTAACGAACGAATTCGTTCGCTAGTCTCTGTTAGCGGACATTCGTCCGATAGATTTTTATTTTTCGGCCAGGGACCTATCTGCGATTATTTTTATCGCAGATTAGCCCCTGATCTTCAAACTCTCGCAACTTTTTAACCGTTCGTCCAAATCCAGTGAAACCAACGCCAAAATCTTCATCTTGAGCCCCTCTTTCCGGTTAAACAACTTGAACATGGTTTTGACAACTTAAAATTTGGTTTCAAGCAGATTTGAATTCGAAGTTCTTTTGATCGTAGTTTCACTTCCGTAGCTCCGGTTCGATTGATTCTTTTCGCAAATCGAACCTCTTCAGTTGAATTTTCAGATTGGATCTTCTTATTTAAGTTTTACCCTTGCATCTAGGCTTGAGTGCTTATGTATGCTATTGTTTGTTTGCGATAGAATTTCTGGAGTGCAAAGCGTGCTACTACGAGTCTCTAGGCTTTGCGGATCGTCAGCAAGGCAAGTAACACTTTGATCATACCCCTTTATTACCCAGTTTTTATGCATTAGCTACAACCCTCAAACATCGCATGATTAGGATGTGATTAACTTGTGGGTATTGGGAAGTAGATGATGAGGTAGAACCTATTGCCTTTTTACTATCAAACCTTGGGAGTTACTTCTACGCTATGCTTATATGGCTATGCTATGCTCGTAGACGTGGTTTGGTTTGAGTGATCCATGACAGCGTGAGATTGTTAATTAATGGTTAACTTAAGGTGGCTACTTAAATACACATCTGGGTGGATCGGTTTTGGGCACCTGGGGTTATACCAGTGTTGTCCTAGGAGATCCCGGGGTTACCGTATGATCATCCTATGGTTCGCCACCCAGGCTCAAAGGGATCATAAGATTATTCATGCTAGAAACTTTCGTGTGCAGCCACAAGCTATTATGGGCTCTAGCATAGTTGAGTAAGTTGCATGACCTCTTTCAGTGGTAGGCTAGCAGATGTAGGGGAAAGTAGGTGTAACTGTCTACCCAGAGTAAAGAGTTAATGCTTCGGAAAGACTGTGTCTCGGTCATCCGTTTCTCAAACACCATGTAGTGCGAGAAATCCAACGGAGGAGATCGAGTCTTGTGGGGAAAAGTTCGCAAACCTCTGCAGAATGTAGAAACTAATCATGGTTAGCCGTGTCCCCGGTTACGGACATCTTGAGTATCTGGTTCTTGGATTATCATGTTGGTCTCATCACTCTAAATTAATTTGTTGGGTTATTAATTACTGTTTAATTGGGATTGAGATGGGGTTACCATTCTCAATGTTTATCAACTACCATGATAGTTAAACAAACTATATTCCTTTGTTGTAGGGAAAAATTGGCTTTTCGCAAAACATTATAACCATAGAGCCTCCACCAGCCATATATGCATGTAGTGATAGCATTTATTCTGTTCATTGCTCTACTGTGTTATTTTGCCAGCATATTCCATGTGTTGACCCGTTTCGGGCTGCAACATATCATGTTGCATACTTTTCAGACGAAGAGTAAGGTGCGCTCAGTCGTTTGTCGTGCACTCAGCTATGCCGTTGGAGTTGATGGACTCATTTATTTTTGATGCTTCCGTTGTTATCTTATTTAGATGGCCTGCTTTGCTCGATGCGTGCTCTGTCAATATGCATTTTGTCGAGCGTGTCCTCGTAGATGAGGTTAAGTCCACTGCCACCGTCGATGAGCAATTTGGTAAGTCGAAAGTCGTCCACATTTGGGTTTAATACCAAGGCGGCGGGTGCTCGAACTAATCGGGCCCTTGGTTCGTCGTCAGCGGTGAAAGTTATTGATGTGTCGTTCCATGGGCTCATTGTGGTTACTTGGTTAATTTCGGCGAGGTCGCGGGGTGCCCTTTTACGCCGATTATTTGAGGAGAAGGTCTCGAAGACCGTGAAGACTTTAAGATCGTCATCCTCCGGAGAGTACTTCTCTGGGGTAGCGGTGGTGAGGATAACCTCACCGCTTTTAGCCACTTGCCGGAGTACCCAACATGCCAACAGGCTATGAGTTGGTTCGGTGCTCGGCGTTGCATGTATCTGACAGGGTTTGTCGAGGAGTTCGTCAAGAATGGACCTGTGTCCCGCAAAGGGTTTATTTTTTCCAAGGGGCTTATGATCGGATGCCTCATAAGGGTGTACCCGTTTTGCCCGGGCAGTGCACTGCTTAAAGGCAGCAGGTTCCAATTGGGTTTTTTGGGCCTTCCATGTGCTTTCCATCGAGCAGTACTTCCGTACTATGATAGTTCCGTGAAACTCTGTATGCAACGACGGTCGAGGGCATTCTGAATTCCCTCATCGTTGCAATTGTGATGAAAAACCGAGACCGCATTGTCGCAAAAATCTTTAATCTTCTTTTTGACAAGTAGAAACCTGGCCCAAAAGTGATGGACCGTTTCCTGAGGTTGCTGCCGTACATACATCAGGTCATATATGTCTGGAGGTCTTGAATTGCTTGGAGAGTATTGGTTGTGGTAGGCGGGTAGGCTAAAACTTGAATCACGGCCCAAAATTGTGTTCGGAGCTTGTAAAATCTCCGAGGTCGCAGGCTCGGGTCCGGGAAGATCCAAGTGCTCCCCGGGCCCTAAGTCTGACCCTGAGTTTGGGGGACGTGAGGTCTCCTCCGAAGGAAAAGTATCTGGTTCGATGGGTTCGGAGATCCGAACATAGGTGGTTTTTAACTTAGGGGAAGAAGTGTTCTTGTCTCGTTCCTCGACGACCACCACCAGGTGAGTGATCGGCGGGAGATTGATTTCCCTCTGGTCAAGTTTAAGCCCGATCCGATCATAATCTGTTGAAATCCCCAGGGCGGCGATGCGATCTAACAGCTCGTTTAAGGACGAGATGTCTGTCGGATCCATCTTTTTGGAGTGTTGGAGACCGATGCGGAGGTGATGTTTGGCGATCACGGGGGGCGCCGTCGGCTTGATGGCTGTACAGGCACCCACGGTGAAACCGCCGAGCTGGAGGACTTGTCCTGAAGTTAGGCTCCTTCCAGAAGTGATATCATCGTTGATGACAAGGCGATCCAACGATCCTTCTATTGACAACACAATGGAACTCTCAATGAAAGCACCAATGTTGGTGTCAAAACCGGAAGATCTCGGGTAGGGGGTCCCGAACTGTGTGTCTGAGGATCGATAGTAACAAGGGACGATGGGGACACGATGTTTACCCAGGTTCGGGCTCCCTTAAAGGAGGTAAACCCTACGTCCTGCTTGATTATATTCAATGAGTATAGGGGTTACAAGAGTTGATCTACCCCGAGATCATAATGGCTAAACCCTAGCTGTCTAGCCTATGAATATTCTCACCGCCTCCATGGACTAAACCCTCCGGTTTATATACACATCGGAGGGGCTATGGTTGTACAAAGTCGGTTTGCAGTGGAAGGAAATAATACATCCGGACACCAAAACTTGTCGTTCACGCATATAGGAGTCCTACCCGGACACGGGAGATAATCTTCGGCTTTTATCTTCACGGCCCATCAGTCCGGCCCATATTGAATAGGCCAGTCACCCGAGGACCCCCTAATCCAGGACTCCCTCATCCGTCAAGATTGTGGAGTTGAACCAAGGAGTTTGTAAGGGCAAGGAGATCGCCTACTTCGTGAAGATCTACCCAAGTGAGGCAAGTCCTTCGTGGGCGATGGCCATGGTGGGATAGACAAGGTTGCTTCTTCGTGGACCCTTCATCGGTGGAGCCCTCCGTGGACTCGCGCAACCGTTACCCTTCATGGGTTGAAGCCTCCATCAACGTGGATGTACGATAGCACCACCTATCGGAACCACGCCAAAAATCTCCGTGTCTACATTGCGTTTGCCTTCTCCAAACCCTTCCATTTACCTTCATATGCAATGGTTTACATTCCGCTGCTATACTCTTAGAATTACATGTGTAGGTTGATTGCTTGAATTGTGCTAAGTTGCTAAAATCTGCCAAGACATAAATTTGGGAAAAGGCTAGATTTTTATTTAGTCAAGTAGTCTAATCACCCCCCCCCCCCCTCTAGACCTACTTTCGATCCTACAGGAACCTACAATGGCTCCCCGAGTGCCATACGTCCGTCTGCATGCCGGTCGGCATTAAACACCCCGCCGCTTGGCGTCTAGCATCCGCCTATTATTTAAATGTGGCTAGGCACTGGGCAATTGCCAAAACACACCTCCACTCTCCATCTCCTCCTTGCACCACCCCCGTCATGGTCTTGAGCTCCAAAGCCCTATGGGGCGGCCCCTCCGGCGAGCAGAAGAAGGAACTCTCCCGCACTGCAGTCGGCTGGGTGACCCGCTGAGACAACATTATAAAGTTTGGCTTGTCAGTGAGCTCTCCAGAGGTTAGCAACGCGGACAAGCTGGCGCCACCGCCCTCGTCGGTCTAGGCCGCCATCACCATTGGCAAGGCATGGGAACACTGCGCCGTCTTGGTGTTGGAAGAACAAGAGGTCGCGTTTCGGCAGGCGCACGCCGACCAGAGGTACAACCTCTGTTGTGGATTTGTCACAGTAGATGTCCTTAGTGTGAGGACTTAGTCGCGAGGCCAACGCATCTATGTGGTAGCTTGAGAGGGGTTGGGCGGAATCGAGAGGCGCAACATAAGCCAAGGATTTAGACAGCTTCGGGCCCCGGGAAATATCGTCCGGTAATAACCCTACATGATGTTTGTGGCTAGGTCTCATTATGATCATGAGGGAGTCGCCGGTAAGCCGGCTCTTTGTGTCTAGCCCTAGAGTTTTTTTCTTCTTCTTGTCCCTCTTGGGGAGCCCTGCCCCTCCTTATATAAGTTGAAGGGGCGGGTTACATGTGGAGTCCTATTAGGATTAGGACTAGTCTACCTTCTAGTACAAACCGGATACAAGTCCGGGTCTTAACTCCTTGTAAGGTAAATATTCTTCACGCCTTTCCTCTTAAACCGGCCCACCATTAATATAAACCGGCTTCTGGGCCTTGGGCCTTGTCATCCGTCTGTCCCGCCCACCGGGTTACCAGTGAGTCATAATGTTCAGGCAGGTTGCTTGTAAACCGTCTGGTCAGGGCGGGTCGCTAGTGAATCGCCAAGTGTCAACCGGGTCTCAAGTAAACCGCCAAGTCCGGTCAGGTCATATTTCCGACCGGTCATACCGCGGAGTATATCCCCGACAGCCTCCGCATCCTCGACGAGCACTGGCATGAAGAAGAGCAAATCATCGGCACGTGCATCGTAGCGAACGTGGACGAGCAGAAGGTGATGCTTCTGTCCTACGCAGCGACCAGTGAAATCCGCCACGAGCGATCGCACACAGGTCCCTGCAGGCAGAGAAAGAAGCCATGTTCATGAAGATTGACGTGGCGGCAGAGGAATTTGACTGGAGCACATCGATGACATCGCCAGCTCTGCGTCGGCCACACCCCGCCGCCACGTCGACGAAGCCGGCATGTCCGTGGCTGCTGCCGATAGCAAGGAAAAGTAGACCATGGGAGGCCGTCGCTTCTTGTGTCCTAGGAAGGCCACCGCCACTGTCTTGTCGGGCGTCACAGTCGGTGACTTGCCCGCTTCGCGGGGGCGTAGGCCACCACGACTGTGTTCCCTCGCCCAAAAACCATCCGTTCATCCGTGCTTCGCGGAGGTAGAGGCTATTCTTCCCCTCATGCTGAAGCATTTAGCTCTGGGGCTGGTGACGGTCCAGTGAGCTTGTTGTCGGACATAGGGAAGACATGTCGTTCGAAACAAGCTCTTTCGCGGCCGACGATAGACTAGGTTAAAATCCGCCATAGTTTAGTTAAAATATGTCAGGGATGTAAATGTGTTCTTCCGGTTTACATGAATTTCCTTTGGTTTATTGAAATCCGCTTTGAAATGTATGCGGAAGGTTAAATGGTCGACTCCCTCATCAGTGTTCATTAAACTAATCTCATCGATCCAGGGATGGAACGGTGTCCAGTGTAAGTGTCAACAGTGGAGATGCCCTAAGCAAGCATTGGAATATTTGATACCTGACCAAGCTTGCGACGGTCTAGTGAGCTTTTTGTTTGGACATAGGAAGACATGTCGTGGGAAACAGGCTATGTCAAGGCCGATGATAGACTAGGTTAGAATCCGCCATAGTTTAGTTAAAATATGTCAGAAATGTAAATGTGTTTGTCTGGTTTGTATGAATTTCATTTGGTTTGTTGAAATCCGCTTTGAAATGTATGTGAATAAGGTTGAATGATTGGCTCCCTCATGAGTGTCCATTAACTGATCTCATCGATCCAGGGATGGATACGGTGTCTAGCGTAAGGGTAGCATTGGAATATTTGATACCTGACCAAGCTCGCTCTTCCAAATTGATGATGAATGAGTGATATGTTGGTGACTGTACGGAGTCCACTAGAAAAAGGTTGTTTTTTCAGTACATAGTCCACTAGACCGATTTTTCATCAAACGGTAGAGGAGGCTCGCTAGGTCCCACTGCCTTTGATACTCCCTCCGTATCAAAATAAATGCCTCAACTTTATATTAATTTTCTATTTTTTCGTAAATAAATATAAGAGCGTTTAGATTATTATCTAGTGATTTAAATATTTTTATATTTCTTTACAAAGGAAGTACTAAAGTTAGTACGAAGTAGAAACATGGAAGGAGAGAGAGGCGTCGCAGAGACCGGGCTCCAGGGAGCCTGTTTTACCAAAAAAATCAAAATATATTTAAAAGTTTCAAAAAATGTCAAATCTTTTTCTATAAATACATATGCATGTTCCTCAAATATGTATAAAATTTCATCAACTAATTTGACTATTTGCATGCTACACAAAAAAGACAAATATCAGTCCCAAAAACAAAAAGGAAAAGGCATATTTTACTTCATGTATTTGTCTTTTTTGTATACATCACATATTAACATATATGTTTATGAAAATTTACACATGTATACTACAAACATATGTCTATGTGTATACTTTTTTCAGATTTTTTTGAAGTGTGAAAAAGTATTTTCGTTGAAAGAAAAATAAAGAGCTCTGTGGAGCTCGGTCGCTGCTTCCACTTTTCGCATGGAGGGAGTGCTATCCAACTGTGGTGTGGTGGACTCCGGAATGGGACAGGCCAAGGTGCCCGCCATCAGCACACCACTAGTGACGTACTGTACAATTCTGTGTTGCTTTGTGGTTTTGAACTACCAAACCCACCAGTACAAGGGATTTATTTTCTCCTTAGTTATATAATGAAGCTGATATGCACAAGCCAAGTCTCTTGGACAATTGTCACAAAGAGGGCATAGGAGAAGATAGCGAAGCCATGGGAGGAGGGGGAGGAGGAAGAGGCGATCGCCAAGCAGAGCCGCTGCTTCGGAAGCTCTCAGAATCCTCTTCTGATAATTCCTCCGAGGAGCATCCGGTGAAAAGAACCGGTAAGTCCCTGCATCAAGATTGTAATTACATACCTTGCTTTTATACCAGATGATTCGTGAGACTCTATGTCATGAGCTTCCAAGTTCCAAACCCGGCCCCATGTCTGAAACTTCTGGTTTTGATGTGTTCTTTGCACTGTACATCCAGCCGGCCGGCCATATAGTTTGTTGTTCCACATGATCCATGAACTATCTTGATCTACATGCTGGTAAACACCCCCAAAAATCTGCCATGGCATACTCAAAACATGTAGAGGGCACCCATTCATTTCATGGCCATAACACATCCAGTTCGACGGTGCTTAGGTCTCAGCGAGAAACTAGGTAGCTGCCGGTCCCTGTCAGTGATGACAGTGGGTTCCACTCTGGGCCTGGCCGGCCACAACAGCGACGCGAAAGCATAACCACAATTCCAAACACATCACAACTGCTGCTGCGCGTGCCCCTCTCGGGATGACCTCATACCCCGGCGTGAGCCGTCGCTTGCTTGCACGGCTAGACAATAGGTATGATGTCTAATTGTCTACGTGTGCATTCCACCGACGGAAAAGTTTTCCTTGACAGGCACGGTATGGACGGCGATGGCGCACGTCATCACGGCGGTGATAGGCTCCGGCGTGCTGTCGCTGGCGTGGAGCGTGGCGCAGCTCGGCTGGGTCGGGGGGCCGGCGGCCATGGTGCTCTTCGCCGGGGTGACCGTGGTGCAGTCCTCCCTGCTCGCCGACTGCTACATCTCCCGCGACCCGGAGCGCGGCGCCGCCGTCAGGAACAGGTCTTACGTCGACGCCGTCAGGCTCTACCTAGGCAAGAAGAGCCAGATGTTGAGCGGGTTTTTCCTCGGCTTCAGCCTGTTTGGGAACAGTGTGGTGTACACTCTCACCGCGGCCGCTAGCATGAGGTAGTAATAAACTTGTGATTACTTTTTCTCTTTTCTTTTTTGGGCGGGTGGATTTGTGATTTGTTGGCCAACTCTTATTTTGCAGGGCGATTGAGAGAGCCAACTGCTACCACAGGGAAGGCGAAGGCGCGCCGTGCTGCGCCGCCGGCGCCGGCGGGTCATCGGAAGCCTACTACATGCTCCTGTTCGGCCTGGCGCAGGTGGCGCTGTCGCAGATACCGGACTTCCACAGCATGGCGTGGCTCTCCGTCTTCGCCGCCGTCATGTCCTTCTCCTACTCCTTCATCGGCCTCGGCCTCGGCGCGGCCAAAGTGATCGGTACAAAAAGCCATAGCACAATATGCTCCCGCCACACGGACACGTGCGTACAATGAGACTTGCAAAAGGCAAATGATTCTGACGACGGCTAGCTCATCGGTTTCTTTCAGAGAACGGAGTGATCAAGGGGGCGATCGGAGGCGTTTCCCTGGTGTCCCCGGCGCAGAAGGTGTGGCGCGTGGCGCAGGCCCTCGGCGACATCGCCTTCGCCTACCCGTTCTCCCTGGTGCTGCTGGAGATCGAGGACACGCTGAGGTCGCCGCCGGCGGAGAGCGAGACGATGAAGGCGGCGTCGAGGGCGAGCATCGCGGTCACCACCTTCTTCTACCTCGGCTGCGGGTGCTTCGGCTACGCGGCGTTCGGGGACGGCACCCCAGGGAACCTCCTCACCGGCTTCGGGGGGCCCTACTGGCTCGTCGGCCTCGCCAACCTCTGCGTCGTCCTCCACCTCCTCGGCGGCTACCAGGTGTACGCGCAGCCCATGTTCGCGCTCGTGGAGCGGCGGTTCGGCGCCGGCGTCGTCGACGCGGAGGTGCCGCTGCTCGGGCGCGTGAGCGTGTCCAGGCTGTGCTTCCGCACGGCGAACGTGGCGGCGGCGACGGCGGTGGCCGTGTGGTTCCCCTACTTCAACCAGGTGGTGGGGCTCATCGGCGCCTTCACCTTCTGGCCGCTGGCCATCCACTTCCCCGTCCAGATGTACCTCGCGCAGGGCAAGGTGGCGCCGTGGACGGGGCGGTGGCTCGCCATCCAGGCCTTCAGCGCCGGCTGCCTGGTCGCCTGCGGCTTCGCCTCCGTTGGCTCTGCCATGGGGGTGTTCGGCCCCGAGAGAAGCTAGCTGCGACCAACTGAGCCAAAATTAATAATCTCTACTTAGCTAGGATATGTATAAATGGGAAAGATATAATTCAAAGGGGAACACGCCAGAGATATTTTAAGCACCAATGTGACATTAGCAAACACAAGAGTTTTAGCTTCATCTCTGCACGATACATGCGTCCTTTTAATGTGACAATACAACATGCCGAATCACATGGACAAATTACAAGACATTGTACAGCCTTCATTTTTACACATTTCGGCCATGAGGAAAAGCTAAGCTTCGGTAACTAGATAGGTTTCGAAGCCATCCAGCATAAATTACAAAGCATTTATGCTTTCTGAGTTAACTTTGACAGGGATACAGCGAGGCTTATTTAATCTAGACGAGCCCATTCCAGTTCTAACTCCATCTCACCTGATTCTACGTTCTGCAGCTTTAGGTAAACTTCCTGTTTTACCTTTCCCGACGAAATATTGACAATGCTGTCGCTCAACAGGCAATTGTCTCTGGTCATGAACCACCTTCCAATTTGCATGTCCGCGTGACGCGACGGGTCTCCAAAGGCCATAGCAGCTGTGATCATTGGCTTCAGATCTATCTCTGCTTCCCCCATGATATCGTCAGCAGAAAAAGTGTCGTGATCATACACTTCCTGGAAACAGTAAGATTGTATCAGGGAGTGAGGAAAAAAACATTGTCTTGCCTGATTTGTTACTGTTCGCAAGGACTACATGAATTTATTGAAGAGTTTCTTTTCTCACATATGTGTGTGCTTCAATGATGAGCTATCATTTGAGACATCATGAAATCTCTGTCGACAACTACAATTTGGTAACATCATAAGATATTCAAACATGTGTACCCTACCATACCATACCAGCCCATTGGACACAAAGTTTTCCAGTCGGACAAGTGGACTACAGTTAAATGCATCTGAAGTAATAAGGAAGCAAATATATGAATCTTTGCCCTTCCACTGCACAGAAATCTTGACAAAAATGATGATGTTCATAAGGTGCTCTTCATCATGGAATCATCCCTTCGTCTCATAGTTGGTTCACTAACTAAGGCACATGTCCATAACTGATGATGCAACAGAAACTTATCGACAAGGTATGTTGCAGTTGAAATATGGGAATGTTAATGTGATCGAGCCAGCTATTTATTAAACTCTTTATTTTGGCATTAATCAAGTACTAATAGTTAACTAGGTTTGCAATAGTTAAAATCTGCTTATATATAATTGACTATAGGTCCTCAAACTATTTCAGAAGTGTCATGTAGGTCCTCGAACTATGAAAATCGCCATCTAGGTCCTCAAAGTGCAATATGTGTCATCCAGGTCCTCAAACTATTTCAAAAGTGTCACGTAGGTCCTTGATCTATTTTAGAGGTGTCACATATACACACACTTATTGCACTTCAAGGATTTTTGAGGACCTAGATGACACTGTTCATAGTTTGAGGACCTATATGACACCTTCAACATAGTTCGAGGACCTAGGAAGCACTTCACTCTATATAATTGAAATCAAGGCAAATACAGTAAGGTTTACTGTTGTTTTACACAACTTCAATCATTGATACCTCGTATGTGCTTCACTATTACATGAGTTGCATGTGAAGAGAAACAAAAAAAAATCTAGAGTGAATAGTTCCATCAAACTTACAAGTTTTAAAGGTCCATAATTTCGAGGAACTGATAGATTAAGAACCTCATTCCATACCGGGTTCAGGTCACTCGCTTTAACTGTTGTTTGAGCCTTCTGCATTTAGAACCCAATAGTTGATGTTTTCAGAACAGGTCACCGTAACAAACACAGATTACATTTTGACCAAAAGATGATGCCATGGGCATTAATCCTAGCAAGTGACAAGGAAATGAAACTTTACCTGCTCTCCAAGACTTAAAACAACATAAGGATCACTTGTAAGCATATCTCTGACCGCCAACCCAGAACCTTTTACCACTGTAATGTTCAGTTGTCCAACAAATTCTCTTGTATCTTCCTGTGACCATTTGTAAGGGTAAGATTGATTACAGTAATGCAGCTTCAATCAGATATGCTCAATCTTTCCAGCACAAGAAAGAAAGAGTTGCATAAATCTGTACAACTGTATCATCTATGATTCAGCACGAAAACTTACTGGGGCATGCTTCCTTGAAGTGCTAGAGAAACTATTATCCACACTGTTCAGAGAATTGGTAGATTCTAAACCTGCCTTTGAGCTAATGCGCAAACTTGGCTTCAGAAAATCTTGTGTTTCATACTTGGCTCTGTATATTAATTAAGAAAGATAAAAGATTAATACTGAAATCCTGATGACATCAGAGAGTGTGAAGTGGAGCAATTACCACCTTATAAATTTGGTACGATATTCCATTGGTGAGTCTGGTTTAGGTTTTGGGTGATCTTTTGGAAGAAAAGCCTCATAAATTGAATTTGCATATGAGTTTCCACCAACCTCAATCATGGAGTCAATATCACTATCAGACCAATCATCCAAAGTTAAAGACAAAACCTGACACAAAGAACAGGTGAAGAATAAAGATAAATTGAATGTGTCCTTACATATTAGGTACAACCAGGAAAATAATGAAATAAGATCCACATAGGCCTATTAGTGGAATTAGTCGGGAGAGACAAAAGTGAGAAGAAATTTATTGATGTGATAAATTACGTTTGAAATGTCTTGTCCAAGGGCCCTGTGGACGTCTCCACATTTTAAGCAAAGAAATACTCCGATATTAGAAGACCTGAATGCACAGAGGTAAGGTTAAGATAGAAGCAATGCAAGATCAAACGAAGGTTCCTAGCTTCAGTGTGCTGGCACTGTATTATGCACCACGAGTATGATTTAAGAACTATGTGTATGTCGCATAACAAACCTACTGTACAATTTATCTATGTAAAATGAATAATCATTCTGTAGAAAATATATACTCCCAACGTTTCTTTTTACTCCGCATATAAGTTTTGTCTTAAAAGAAACAAAGGGAGTACAACACATCTCTCTTTTGACATGGAAAACAAGACAAGTGTATGTATATAATTGATGCCTTAATCTGTGCAACAAAGGCACTTACGCCCATTTGGGGTCAGGTGCACTACAATCAGCACACACTCGATTGTCACTTTTCAGCATGAGATCCTTCAACTTTCGTGCTTTGCCTGGAAAAAAATAGTAAAAATTCGTGAAGAACTTGCATCTGATATATCAGTTATCAGGACCTCCTATGGTTCTAGAATAATAATATGAGATATGGCATATAATGTAGTAGCTAGAATATGTGACGCACCTACGACAGGCCTGTTCAACTTGATGGGTTGGGAACGATTAGCAGCACTCATGTTTGAAGCGAACTTCGGATAACTCACAACAACAAAAAAGATTTCTGTGCCTGCACAAAACATAGAAGGGGGAGTCAATAATCGAATTTAAAATCAAAATAAAAGGCCACAGTAAAACGTTCGTAACCATTTTCAAGTTGCAAACATGATAATATTTTTTATTTTTCTCTCACGAGAATGCATCTTCACGATGCATGACAAGTCGGACTCCAGGCCCTCAGCACAACATCAGGTAGCCTAGTTATTATAATAAAATTTAAAGCATACAAGATAGCTAGTTTTGGGCCGTAAGCCCGTAACAGTTTGGGAGTTTAAGATGCCAAGATCAGATATTTCATTCATCAAATAGCTTCCATGCATTCTCATTTTTGGCAAAAACTAAACTTGCGCAAAATTTGCACACATATGTAACTCAAGATAAAACACATATGTCAGCTGGCATATAGACAATGGATCCATAGTGCCCATCTGCCTAGTCTCATTTGCTTATTATTTTTAGCGTTAGTGGAAACACATACGGAAATGCTAGAAACAGATACAGAAGCAGATAGTGTCAAATTGTGTAGGAGACAAATATATGAAAGCAAATGTTAGTCTGACAGCAAAAAACCCTTCAACTGTGCAAACAAAAAAAATCTAGTTCAATTGGCAGGGATTCACTACAAAGTAGTATAAAATTGTGCATACGTTTCTACCTTCTGCATCATAACAACAAAATACCACACAAGCCGTCTCAGTTTCTGTTTATGAAAAAACTCGCTGATTCCCTTTTTGCCCAGAATGGGCTGAGGCAGAAACATTCCATAGTGTTTTCACCCTGGCAGGAAATATTCTACAGGTGCATGAAAAGACCAGCAGAACGTAATAAGCCAACTCAGGCTCAGATTGTGGTTACTGAACTGTAGTAGACCTGAGTTTATTTTATAATCTGCTGTGGAAAGCACAAAACTAGAGATATGTTGGTTACAGAAACAACAAAATAGACAAAAGCTGGTTGGATAAGCTGGCTTATCATAATCCATCGAAATGCCAAATGCAGCCTCAATCTTCCACGATAAAAGCTGGTTGGTTAAGCTGGATTATTATAATCCATCGAAATACCAAATGCAGCCTCGATCTTCCACGATACAGACTTAACACTTGGTTTGGCTTGGCTCGGCCAGGCCACCCCAATGAAACCTGACCGGCCAGCGCACAGAAAGACATGTGATATCAGGCTCAAAACATACACGTCGGTTTTAGATCAGGTAAGATGAAATACTGACAACCTGTGGAATGCACAGGACAGATAGACACCATTTCAACGAGGCGCTGAAGTTGTCGGTGGGAAAATCCAACCATGGTTCGAACTCTCATATTCACATTAGTAGCAGATCTCGTGAGATAAGCGGATTTGTCACCGGCCTCTTGTCAATTGTAGGCGTGTGCGTGTGGTTTGCAAGCGTAGTGGTGCGCCCCACGTGTATAGATCTCCCTTGTGATCACGGAAACGAAAATGGGCATGGTGGAATTCGTGCAACGAGATGAATGGGGGATTCGTATACAGAAATCGCTAGGCTCATCAATCGTCCCCGATTCCAGGCACCTTGGACCTGAGATCTTCCTAATCTATCGCCTCGAACTCCACATCGAACGGAGCACCAAATTCATGGTTGCATTCCAACCCGGGACGAGGCGAAATGGCCGACGGATCAGCAGAGGAAACAATAAGTGAAACGCAATCAAGCGACCACGCCACCGAACGGGGCCCAAATCAAACGAGCCATGCCATCAAACAAGCCTACCAAATCGGATCGAGCAATCAAACGAGCCGTGCCATCAAATAAACCTACCAAATCGAGCCGCATCGGCCCGACGGCGCCGCGCCACATTCCCTACCTCGTGGATCAGGAGGCTAATCGCATCTGGGGATTCCAGAACGGCCCAAACAAGCGGCACCAATCATTCATCGGCTAGAAATGGAGGGAGGACGAACCGGGTGGGGGATCGCGGAGGGCGGCGTGGGCCGGTACCGCCGGCGGCTTCGGGGGATGGGGTCGCCGGCGGCGGTGGAGGGATCGCCCCCCGGCTTCGTCGCGCTGGCTCGCGGGCTGTGGTCGCGCAAACGAAGCACGGCGACGTGAGGGGAACCAGGTGGGTTGGGTGATGTGGGGATCCCGTGTTATTATTATTCTCCCAGTAGTATATTTCTGTAGTTTTGTCTCGCGGTGGATTAGTGGACGGTCAAGGCGGCCATTGGCCATTCCCACGGACACCTGAGCTTCTTTTGCCAGGTGGCAGGTGCCCTGGTTGAAACGCTCCTGCGCTAATATTTGTCTCACCTTTGAAAAGGACAGAGAGTGAAAAAATGGTGAAAATGATGGGTATTTAAAAACCAATTTCTCCCATTATTATTATCATGTTGTTAGAAGTTAATTCAAAACAAACATGCACAAAACAATTGGTATGCCGAAAGTTCAAACATGCAAAGGAAACACGGGACCGATCACATGGTAGATCGTCCAATAGATCAGAAGGTCCAAAAGGATAGGGTAGGTATAATCGAACTATCATGAATAGACCGTCTAATTTCTCCATCACTTGTGAGGGATTTCAAGAGGATAGGGTAGGTATAATCGAACTGTCATGAATAGACCGTCTAATTTCTCCATCACTTGTGAGGGATTTCAATGAGGATGATGATGGTTTTCCATTGCTCTCGTACTGGATGATTTCCATGTTTGTTGCTTTAAGCATTGTAGGATTTTTGGAACCTATAGAGCAGATGTCATCACTCGGGTAACGCTGGGACGGTGGATGTCGCGCTTTTGAATTTCGTTATCCTTGGCTTTGTTCCAAAACTTCCAAGGGCCAGCCGAATTACCCCATATAGGCCCATTGCCCTCGTTAACGTGATCCTCAAATTAGTGGTCAGGACATATGCTTTTATACTTGGCCATGTTGCTAGCAAAATCGTAGACCGGGGCCAAATGCCGTTCATCATGGGACGTCATATCTTTGAGGACATTTTCTGTCTCCATGAAATCATCGACGAAGTTAAGAGATCTAATTAAAAAACCATCTTTGTGAAGCTGGATTTTGAGAGAGGGTATGCTTCGCAAAAATTTCCAAACCAGTTTTGTTCACCGCATTATGCAAATGTGGTCTGGGAAGGACAAACTATTATATGCATCAACGAGGAAGTGGGGCCCTTCTTGAGAAATAGATGTGGCCTTAGGCAAGTGGATCCGATATCCCCTTTGATGTTTGACATTGTTGTCGACACTTTTATCTACTTTGTTGGGCCAGCCTGGGCAAACAGGTCATCTTTCCAGCATAGCATCGCACCTTATCCCTAGGAGGAGGGCTCACATCTTCAATACACTGACAATACCATTCTCATGTTCAAGCCTGATCAACATAGCATAGCCACCATCATGTTGGGGAACGCAGTATTTCAAAAAAAATCCTACGATCACGCAAGATCTATCTAGGAGATGCATAGCAACGAGACGGGAGAGTGTGTCCACGTACCCTCGTAGATCGAAAGCGGAAGCGTTTAGCAACGCGGTTGATGTAGTCGAACGTCTTCACGTTCCAACCGATCCAAGTACCGAACGTATGGCACCATCGTGTTCAGCACATGTTTAGCACGATGACGTCCCTCGAGCTCTTGATCCAGTTGAGGACGAGGGAGTGTTTCGTCAGCACGACGGCCTGGCGACGGTGATGATGAAGTTATCAGCACAGGGCTTAGCCTAAGCACTACGACGATATGACCGAGGTGTTAAACTATGGAGGGGGGCACCGCACACGGCTAAGAGAAGACTTGTTGTGTCTTTGGGGTGCCCCCTCCCCCGTATATAAAGGAGGGGAGGAGGAGGAGGCCGGCCCCCTAGGGGCGCGCCAAGTGTGGGGAGTCCTACTAGGACTCTCTGGTCCTAGTAGGATTCCCCTTCCTTTTTCCTTTTCCGGAGTAGCAAAGGGGGAAAGAGAGAAGGAGTGGGAGAGGGAAAGGGGGGCGCTGCCCCCACCCCTTGTCCAATTCGGATTGGAAAGGAGTCCAAACGCAAATTCATAAACATAATACTCAATCCACACAAAGAACTACAAAGAGACCCCGAAGTTTCTACCAGAGAAAAACGTGCATCAACCCCTATGCATAGATTACCCCAATATCACTGCGGGAATCCGCGAGTTGAATGCCATAACATATGTCAAGTGAATCAATAAGATACCCCAACCGTCACCTCAAGTATTCATACCGCAAGACATATATCATGTGTTCTCATCTCTGAATATTCAATCCGACAAGACAAAACTTCAAAGGGTAAAGATTCAATTCATCATAACAAGAGTATAGAGGGTAGAAACATCATATGATCCGACTATATTAACAAAGCCCATGATATAGATCACGAGAGAGAGAGAGAGAGATTAAACACATAGCTACTGGTACAAACCCTCAGCCCCGAGGGTGGACTACTCCCTCCTCATCGTGGTGGCCGCCAGGATGATGAAGATGGCCACCGGAGATGATTCCCCCCTCCGGCAGGGTGCCGGAACGGGGTCTAGATTGGTTTTTGCGGATACAGAGACCTTGCGGCGGTGGAACTTCTGATCTAGGTTAACCCCGATGGGTTTCGGAATATTTGGGAATTTATAGTGCAAAGAGGGGGTGCGGGAGGCCACCGAGGTGGGCACAACCCACCTGGGCGCGCCAGGCCCAGCGCGCCCTGGTGGGTTGTGCCCCCCTTGGGGCACCCCCCAGGTGCAGCTCTGGCCCATTGGGTTCCTTCTGGTCCATAAAAAATCTCCGTGGAGTTTCATTGCGTTTGGACTCCGTTTGGTATTGATTTCCTGCGATGTATAAAACAAGCAAAAAACTGCAACTGGCACTGGGCACTGGGTCAATAGGTTAGTCCCAAAAAGTGATATAAAGTTGCTATAAAATGATTGTAAAACACCCAAGATTGATAAAATAACAGCATGAATATTTCATAAATTATAGATACATTGGAGATGTATCAATAAGGTGTATGGAATAGCACTCACACTAGCACCCATGTCACATAAACCATGATAACAGTGATCTCCTATTTTAACTGAAATAACAGGCATGCCAACAACAGGTCTATGTTTATCTTTTCCATCAGGTTCAGCAATTCTAGCAGCTTCTTCACAGAAGTAAATAACATGCCCATCTATATCTTCCTCCAAGAGATCTTTAACCATAGAAATGCTAGGTTCTACTTTAATTTGTTCATCTGGTTTAGGTGTTCTAATATAGCTTTTGTTAACCACAGTTGAAACTTTAGCATGCTCCTTTATCCTAACAGGAAAAGGGGGTTTCTCAATATAAGCGAAGGAACAACTGGATCAACATTATAAAGTATAGTTTCTTCTTTAACTGGTACCGGTTCTTTAATTTCTTCTTTAATAGGTGGGTGATATTTAAACCACTTCTCTTTAGGGAGTTCAACATGAGTAGCAAATGATTCACAAAAGGAGGCTACTATCTCAGAGTCAAGTCCTAGTGCTGAACTTTTGAAAATCATCGGTATCCATAAAAGATTTAACACAATCATACTTAAGTTTAATACCTGACTCTTTACCTTCGTCGAGTTCCCAATCTTCAGAGTTGCATTTAATTCTTTCCAAAAGATCCCACCAGAATTCAATAGTCTTCTTCATAAAAGAACCAGCACATGAAGTATCAAGCATGGTTTGATCATTACAAGAAAGCCGAGCATGAAAGTTCTGAATAATAATTTCTCTTGAGAGCTCATGATTGGGGCATGAATATAACATTGATTTAAGCCTCCCCCAAGCTAGAGCGATACTTTCTCCTTCACGAGGCCAAAAATTATATATATAATTCCGATCACGATGAACTAGATGCATAGGATGAAATTTTTTGTGGAACTCCAATTTCAAACGATTCCAATTCCATGATCCAATATCACCGCATAGCCTATACCATGCCAATGCTTTTCCCTTCAAAGATAAAGGGAAAACCTTTCTCATCACCTCATCTCTGGGTAAGCCTGCAAGTTTGTTCCACATATATCAAGTGCGTATCAGGATGTTCAGTTCCATCTCCTGCATAAGGATTAGCTAGCAATTGTTCTATCATACCCGAAGGAATTTCATATTCAATATTTTCAGTAGGTGCAGTAGGTTGAGGTGTAGCTAATTGTGGTTCCGAACAAGGTGAAGATACCCCGAACAAACCCCTCAAAGGATTGTTTTCCATAGTAACAAGTGACAATAAATTTCAGCACACTATATAAATGTTTCCTTACCGAATTCCACTAACCAAAGGCGCTTCCCTCCCCGGCAACGGCGCCAGAAAATAGCCTTGATGACCCACAAGTATAGGGGATCAATTGTAGCTCTTTTCGATAAGTAAGAGTGTCGAACCCAACGAGGAGCAGAAGGAAATGACAAGTAGTTTTCAGTAAGGTAATGTCTGCAAGTGCTGAAATTGTAAGTAACGAGTATTTTGATAGCAAGATAATTTGTAATAAGGAAGTAAAGATAGTAGCAATAATTATGCAGCAAGGTAGCCCAACCCTTTTGAGGCAAAGGACAGGCCAAAACGGTCTCTTATAATAAGCAAAGCATTCTTGAGGGTACATGGGAATTTCATCTAGTCACTTTCGTCATGTTGGTTCAATTTGTGTTCGCTACTTTGATAATTTGATATGTGGGTGGACCGGTGCTTAGGTGTTGTTCTTACTTGAACAAACCTCCTACTTATGATTAACCTTCTCGCAAGCATCCGCAACTACGAGAAAATTATTAAGAATAAATTCTAACCATAGCATTAAACTTTTGGATCCAATCGGTCCCTTACGAAATAACGCATAAACTGGGGTTTAAGCTTCTGTAACTCTCGCAACCCACCATCTATTTACTACTCCACAATGCATTCCCTTAGGCCCAAATATGGTGAAGTGTCATCTAGTCAACGTTCACATGACACCACTAAGGGAATCACAACATACATATTATCAAAATGTCGAACACATATCAAATTCAGATGATTACTTGCAACATGATTTCTTCCGTGACCTCAAGAACAAAAGTAATTACTCACAAATAATAAACATGCTCATGATCATAGGGGTATTCAATAGCATAATGGATCTGAACATATAATCTTCCACCAAATAAACTATATAGTAATCAAGTACAAGATGTAATCAACACTACTAGTCACCCCCTAGCACCAATCTATAGTTCCAGTAACAAGATTGAATACAAGAGATGAACTAGGGTTTGTGTCGTGGATTTGTCATGGCAGATGTCCTAGTGTGAGGACTTAGTCGTGAGGCCAACGCATCTATGTGGTAGCTTCAGAGGGTTTGAGCGGAATTGAGAGACGCAACACAAGACAAGGGTTTAGACAGCTTCGGGCCCCGGGAAACATCATCCGGTAACAACCCTACATGCTGTTTGTGGCTAGGTCTCATTATGCTCATGAGGGAGTTACTGTATAAGCCGGCTCCCCTTTGTTGTATCTAGCCTTAGAGATTATTTCTTGTCCCTCTTGGGGTGCCCTGCCCCTCCTTATATAAGTTGAAGGGGCGGGTTACATGACTAGTCATAGTAGGATTAGGATTACTCTATTACAAGTGGAGTCCTAGTCTTGCTTCCTTTGCAAGGGAATATTCCTTACAGTTTCCTCTTTAGTCGGCCCACCATAACATGAGTCGGCCTTCTGGCCCTTGGGCCTAGTCCTTTATCTGACCCGCTGTCGGGGTCATCAGTGAGTCCCAGGCTCATGAGTCGTCAGACTAGTGAGCCGCCAGACTCGTAAGTCGCCAATCCTCTGGCGGGTTACCAATGAAACGCCAAGTCCCAGCCGGGTCATATATCCGGCCGGGTCATATCGCGGGGTATATCCCCAACATTAGCCCCCAGTTAATTTGGATTTATCCATGTTAAACTGATCCTGCAAAATAAACACAAGAATAAATTTGATAGGTTGTGCTCCGGGTTAAAAAAATCTGAACCGGCACCTGATCATCCTTAAGTCCTTGTCATTTCCTTCTTGATACGTGCCCATGAACTCATAGCAAATCTCTTTTAGCAGATATGTTCAAACTTTGCCAATGCAAAAAATCCAGGCACTTCTTCTGAAAAATCCGGGTCAATGGACCAGCTTCATAGTCAATTTGCTGACATTGGCTTCTTGTAGACAAATATTATAAAGCATCACTACTAGGAAAATGCTTATACATAGAAATTTACCAGTAGCGTCTATTTGGGCCCCCACGCTACTGGTAAGTACCAGTAGCGCTTGGTACAAAACGCGCTACTGGTATAACTTAGCGGTAGCGTTGGTTTTGCTCGGACGCGCTACTGGTAAGTGTGCCACACCAGACCCCCAGGTCAAGATATATTGGCAGCGTGGGTTTGCTAGGCCACGCTAGCACTACCAATGTAATGGTAGCGCGGGTCACTACATGAGCTATAACTAAGCCCAGCCCACCTCCTTTTTTTAGAGAAGCCCACCTCCTCTGTATTAGGGAGACAACGCCCAGCGAACATCCTCTGCCACTGCTCAAAAAAAAGAAGAAGCAAATAGCCTCTCTGCCTCCCGCGAACCTCGCCGCCGCCACCAACGCTAGACGATTCCGGCAACTTCCGGTGGCCCTCGCCGGAGCGCAGCACACCCACGAGTCCTCCTCGCGACGGTGCTTCCTTCCCTCCGGCCAGATCCGCTCCTCGCGGCCGCAAGCGCTTGCGCGCGACCTCTCCCCGCGATTAGGGTTTCGACTGCCTCCAACTCCGGCGCGGTGAGCTCTCCTCTTCCCTCGATTCATGCCCTCTCCTCTCACCTTCTTCCTTCTCTCCCCGGCCCCTCACTTATTTCTTCAATTCGGTGCAGCAGCCACCCTCCTCCATGGACGAGGACGATCACCACGGCCCGCACATGGTTGAGCTCGCTATTGTCTGCTCCGATGCGGTGCTGGTCCAACAACCTCCGCCTCCATGGCTCCTAGCTTGAGTAAGCACCCCCAATCCAGCTTGATAAGATTTTATGCCAAGCAGATGGCTATGGAGTAAAACAAATAAGAATATACTTAACGACAACGTCGAGGATTCGATTAGCATCTGATGATTAATTACTAGTGGTATTTATTGAGCAAGTTCTAGTAGGAATCTGAAGGAAGTTGTCGTTGTTGTTTTCTTGTTCTGTTTGGTTCATGGGTTCAGGAGTAGGAATAAAATGATTGCATTACCTCTTTGCCTATTGTATAGTGCCTGAATATATCTGTGCGCGTCTTGAGAAGTAGAATCTGCGGATTATTCATGCACTGAACTTGTCTCGTCGCGGGATGTGGGCAAACATAACAGGGATACTTAGGATATCGTAACACCACTTTCCTCTTCCTCCATCGAGTTTGTACTTTAGCATATGCAACCTAACGGTGTATGACACACAACAGTGTCGGCTGGTGTTTAGCAAAGTGTTTCCGTTTTAGTTGTGTAAGTTGTAGCCTCTAATTCTGAAATTTCCTGAACCCAGGGGTTGGCCATCAAGTAACAGATATGCAGCTACATCACAGTCCCAAGGTTCTCATGCGCCCTGGTCTCCAGAACAACCATGTACAACAGTTACATAGTTCATCCATCGGTCGCAACTAGCTATCTGAATTGTGCTACCTACAGCTATTTGAAGCTTCCATGGCTCCTAGCTTGGGTAAGCACCCCCATCCCCATGGCATCTGCTTGGCAGAAAATAGCATGCACTGTTATTTAAGTCATTGATGTAGTGGCTTGCATGCATCATACTTTTTAGGATACTCGTTGAGATTTAACTTTAGGACACTGCCATTCTTTGAAGATGATACAAGTAATTGTTTATATTTGGGTGTCCCTATATATGTGTGTGCAACTGTGTACATTGCCACCTATACTTCTACAAGTGTCTGCACTCTGCCTATTTTGCATGCACATTTTGCAGTCAAATTTGATTACATAATTAGCAAGTTGTGTTTGATGGTATCATTAGGGTCGCTAATGACTAATTAACTGAACATAACTTCAAAATAAATACATCATATTTGCAGGTAAGGTCTCTGACTCTCGATGTCAGAGTCTGGGAACCATTTGTAACCAATCTCTTTCAATCATTAGGCAACATGTTTGTGTACAGAGTTTGGGAAGAAACATTACCTTCATCAAACAATGGCTCTTCTGTTTATAATACAAGGTAATATAAATTTCTTTACAAAACTTCAGTCTTTTTTTAGTGCTTTCAAAAATTAACTTGCAACTTTGTTGTCTTGTAGTACTAATGGATCACAGGCAACTATACTTCACCACTAGCAAGCCTAGACACTCAGATCCTTTCTCTGCCAAAGAGAAGTTTATTCATGCCAAGGTGCTTGCGAGTTGTCCTTTTGCAATTGCTTCTCTGCACTTCTCCCATTATTAGCAAATAAGTGTAGAGGACAAAGTTGTCTCCAGATATCCCGATGGGAAAATGATTGGGTAAATGATTCATGGTAGTTTATAACTCGAACATTTCTTAGGCTAAATACAGTTGTTGCCCGTCACGATTACTTGCCAGATGGTACTTGTGCTATCCACTGATCATTTTAAGCCCTTGCAAATATTTTTGTTCTTTACAGTTGCAACCTCAGAGTTCCAGAAAAATTGTCTGTAGGTTGTATCCACATTGACAAAGTTGCTTCAAGTGCTTTTATTTAGTTTCCGTGGTCTACAAACTACATCGCGTTTGACTTGTTATGTAAACTCACTTCATGCAGTTCATTTATACTACAGATGCTATATGTGAACTATCGAAGTTGACTTCCGTGATGCTATCAATGTAGAATAGTAAACTCACCAGGATTTTTGTGGCTAGATTAACTCCATATATAATGAGAAGTAAAGCTTGTGGTTTCATAAATTATGAATCTGCAGATAAGTTTTTTTAATTGCATTATGAGTTCCTTAACATTGAGCCTGGATTGAGATGCCCGTGAAGCTAAGTGAGCATTATAATGCATGGACTAGAATTTATATAGCCTGTCAGCTGGTTTAGAATGCATTTTGTAAAGTCATTATCTATCCTTAAGTTTCATGTATCATATTGTCATATATTGAGCTCTTCAGTAGTAAATGTATCATCTTAAGAGTGTACTGAAGCTAGATTTGGACGTTGACGCATACTAACAAGTTTTCACTTTCCCGACGTGGGCGCAGGGGTGATCGACGCGGACTACCGCGCCCCGGTGGTCCTTGTTCTATTCAACCACTCGGAGGCGGACTTCGTCGTGAAGCCCGGCGGCCACGTCGCACAGATGATCGTCCAGGTGATCGCGACGCCGAAGGTCGCCGAGGTGGAGGACCTCGACGCCACCGTCCGGGGGGAGGGAGGATTCGGGTCCACCGGCGTCTGAACTCCGAGCCTTGGTAGATACATCTAGAGAAGTGGTTTGCTTAGGTTGGTGGTGAACACTAGGGAAGGTACCCACGTTTTGATGATGGTTGTGTGCGTCTGATGTTAAATGGATTCTTGTGATGTCTTTCGGTTGAGATGGTTCTGTGACCTTTCAGTTGAGATGGTTATGTGACCTTAGTTTATTTTGCACTGGATGTGTCTCTGATTTCCATCCATGAGTACTGCATCTAATTTTTATTTTTTAATTCCTAATTAGCTAGTAGTAGCATGGGGGAAAAGGTGCACGCTACTAGTCCTAATTAGCTAGTAGTAGCGTGGGGGAAAAGTGCACGCTACTAGTACTTAGGATAGTAGTAGCGTGGGTTACAAAAAAGCGCTACTGCTATCTTCAGTTATCAGTAGCGCTGGGACAATCAAGGGCTACTGCTAAAAAATAGTTGTAGCGCCATAGTAGTAGCGCGTCTGCCAGCGCTACTGGTAGCAAAAAAGCAGCGCTACTGGTAAGCATTTTTCTAGTAGTGCATAATCCATTTGACTCAGCTTCCAATGCTCTAGTTTGACAAAAATATTGGTCTTGAAATACTCATCTGATTTTCAGCCGGCTTAAAGATGTAAAACTTGCCAATTTACGATTATCAAAATTGCCAGGTTATAAACAGATAATGCCGAGTCATAATTGTTGCTGACGCCAGGTCATAATTATTGGTGACGCCGGGTCATGTTTGTTGTAGACACCGGGTCAATCTGGTTTCTCAAAACTGAGAATTTGAAGATATTTCTCCCTTATATCCATATTACCTGTAGCCCCCAAGTCTTGAGCAGAGCAAAGTGATGACTTAAGACTTGCTTCAATATAAATGTTGCAACCTTGAAGAAATCCAGGTTGTTCATCTCAATCACTAGTCAAAACTGAATATTCCACATATGTAGCCCCCAAATGCCGAGTTGTCATGCTTGCAGCAACATGGGACTTGTAATTTCCTTATACTCATGAAAACTTCAACCAGTGTAGCCCCCAAGGGCCGGTCATTACGATGTGATGAGTCGGGTCTTCAATAAGGCAAGTAAAAAATGACTTTGCATTAGCCCCCAAGTGCCATGGTGCATGCTGGCAGTGACATGGGACTTGCATATTTGAAGTAATCTCAACTTGAATAATGTAGTCCCCAAGTGCCGGGTCGTAAGCCTGCAGCGACTCGGGACCATTCCTTCCATTGTAGAATAAATCATATCCATTGATAAAATAATAGCCATTGCGCTGAAGCGACTTTGAAAACCTCAATCATAATACTGGTTATTGATATAATAAAAATCCAGCCATGTTGGCTATTCAAGATTTGAATAATATAACCCATTTTGAAAACCGGTTCCTGCAATATAAACCAGTATATCCATGCATATATGATAGATGCAATGTATGATGATGATGTATGTGTATGATAACAAAGTAAAGAATATCAACTTTTGAAGCTTGAATCTTACTTCAATGAAACTAGCATGATAGCCACTGGAGTATCCTCACTTTCTGTAAGCCGGCTCTCACATGATCCAATCGATGTTTTAACCTGGATAAGTTCAGATTTGACTTATCAAGAGTACACGAGGTCGGAGTAGCATCAAGCAAACAGGCAGGTTTAACCAAGTTTCAATGAAGGCGGCTTAGTAGCCTGGGTTCATCCTCGCTATCTGTAAGCCATGCCCTCACATGACATTCTAGCGTTTTAACCTTAATGAGTTCAGGGTCTTGTTTAAAAGATTGATTGTTAAGAGTTCAGTGGGTCAATCAGGATTACCTGATGGAGAAGCAGCTGACCTATAGGCAGGATGACCCGAAAGGGTTATGTCCTCTTTGGTGAATACACCTATGTTTGAACAAGATAACCCCGTCAAGAGGGTAGTAATGCCATGTTCTCTTTGGTGGATACACCTATGTTTGAACAGGAAGCCCCCAAGTGACATATTCGGTCAAGAGGGTAGTAACGCTATGTTCTCTTTGGTGAATACACCTATGTTTGAACAAGAAGCCCCCAAGTGACATATAAGATAAGCCAATAAGGCAGGATACCCATGTTTGAACCGCGCATCATGGCAGCAAGTTCTCTTTGGCAACCTTTAATTTTTCCTGAGAACTCGAACTTGCGAGAGATGAATTCTTTTTGAACCGAAATTTTAAACCGGATATTGAGAGCTTCAAAGCTTTGTGGGAGATAGATTTCCCTTGAACCGGATTTTGAACCGGAATCTTTCCTTATAAACCGGAACTCTTTCTTTGAGTCGGAATTTTCAGATTACTCGGCACTGTTTAAGCCGGAAATTATCTTGATAGCCTTTTGAATTTTCATCAATGTAGTAGTAGCCTCCGGGACCGGGTTATTTTCCCTCCAGTGGCCCGGGGTCATGAATTGGCAAAATTTGCTAAGTCATGTCATCGTAGCCCCCGAGTCTTAAGACGACTCGAAGAGTTGGATTGAGATTCTTCATACTTGACCATGATATAAACCGTCACATAATTCGAGCAGCGGAACGCTGATATGTTAGGCCAGAATTTATCCTCCGCGGAGTTGATGATCACTATGGTGAAGCTGAAATTAATCACGGGTGAGTCGGCCGCGGGAGCAGACAGATGAGTCGACCACGGCGTTGTAAGCCGATGCGGACGGGTGAGTCAATCACGACGTTGTAAGCCTGTGCGGACGAGAGAGTCGGCCGCGGCGTTGTAAGCCAGTGCGGACGAGAGAGTCAGTCGCGGCGTTCTAAGCCAGTGCAGACGAGAGAGTCGGCCGCGGCGTTGTAAGCCGACGCAGACGGGCGAGTCAGCCATATGTTGATGTAGACCGGACTGTAGGGGACGGCGGCCTGTGCGCGCTATTGGGCAATTCGCAAGAGCGGGCGCGGTCCTGACGAGTTGATGCAGACTGAACCGCGGGAACGGTGGCTTGCCCGCGTGTCTGTCGAGCAGCGTGGTACGGACGAACGCTGGTGCAGAATGATGTTGACGTGCACTCCGTATTCGCGGTATAATGGCATAAAAAACTGTCCTGTGTAAAAATATTACAGGGCAAAGTAATTGTTCTTTGACAAAAAACAATATGTGAAAAATGGACTTAGATGAATATCACCTGATTTGTTCGAACGACAGATGATCCATGCGCAGGCTAGAATTTAATCGGGCCGAATAGCAGTGTAGATGTGGGGAAATACACTTTGGTTCCTGGTTGTATATGCACCCTATATGGGGATTTTTTTAAATATTTTAATAAAAAGTCAAAATAGGTAAGAACTATTTTGACAAAACACTTGACTTACTTTTGCACTGATATATAAATCTCGACGAAAAAAAAACAAAAGTTGATCTCACAGCAAAAGAGACAAAATTTATTTGCTATTATAGGTCACTATTCATACTATTTTAGCCAAAAATTTGTCTTTTTTGAAAAGAAGTCAAAAGGATATTTTTTGGATTTTATTTCTCACGAGTACAATAGAAGGTCAAGTTTATTTCAAAAATACTTTCAGGAATTTTTGACTTTTTGTTGAATTACTATTTTTTTTCCATATAGGGTGCATATGTCCCATAGACAAAAATTCCCCTCCTGTAGATGTGCCAGTATTTTAGTCTTCATAGAGTACTACCAGTACTGCTAATTGATTCCTTGACCGTGTGATTCTGTGCTGTACTAGTACTGTAATACTAGTTGCTTTTGCTTCTGTCTTCTTGCGAGAGAGTGGAGATGGCAGTGCCTAGCAAATGCCATGCAATATTGTTTTCTTTATTCCGATTCTTGTGGCTGACTTGACCACCACAGTAGCAAAGTATTTTCCTTTGATCTTTCGGCCATTTCCAACATCAGTTTTGAAACTGCGGGAGCCCATCATAGCTATCGCTACAGACCGTCGCATGTCCAACGCCAGCACGACCCGGGCGGTGCAAGCGCCGTGGTCACTGAACAGCCGACTTGATGAGGGGCGGTGGCGTCGGAGGCGACTGCTCTGGGCAGCTCTTGGCGGAGGAAGCCGGCCACGCGGGCCGCTTGGAGGCGAGGTGAACCGCAGCAAGGTCGGCGGCTCGACACGACGGGGTCACAAGGTGGCTCGACAAGGCCGGCGAGGCAACTTGCATCCGTGGTGGAGAAGTCAGTCGACGTAGGGGATGCTGGCACAACAACTTCTCTGCTCAACCTGTCTTTGTATATGTACATACTGACGAATCTGTAATGGAGGTAGAGGCGTGCGGTCGGCTTGAAGTGCAGCGTCTGAGGGCGCAAAGTGGTCGCAGACATGGCGGCTCAAAAGCGGGTGTGGCCCAAGGCGCGACGGTGGAGCGAGGCCGCTCGGGGAGGCCCGCGGCGAGGCGGCTCGCGACAGCGGTGACGTGAAGCAGCGCAATATGCGGAGACCGGCCGTGGTGGAGATGGCTCTGAGGCGGCTCGACCGCAGAGTTGGGCGGCTCGGGGCGGCAGCTCAAAGTGAGGCCGCGGCGGCAGCTCTGAATTTGAAGTGAAGGAAAGGCAGGGCGGCTCAAGGAAGTGCTCCATCGGCGACGTGATTTGGTACCATGGCAGCGAGGCAAGCTTGATAGCGGCTTGAAGTGGCGAAGGCGGGTCGCACAGCTTGGCGAGGCATGACAGCGGCGGCCTTGAACGGCGAGTCGGTGATGCAGTGCAGCAGCCGTGGAAGCGAGGTTCGCCCAGCGACTTGGTGGTGGCTCGGCGACGAAGACCGAGGTGAGGACGGCTCAGTGGCGGCTTGGGTACCGGCGATGGTAGCTCAGGAGGCGTTTTTGGCGACTCGGAGGCTGCAACGAGGGCACCCCGGTAAGTCGATGAGGCCGACTGCCCTGGCGCGGGCGGCGGCCACGGAAGCCGGCGGAGTGACGGCGGCTCGATGGCGGAATCCGAGCTCGTGTCCAACTCTACTTCCGGTCGTGGATGTTTCCTTTTTGTGTTAATAGCATAACAGTAATTCCGTTTCCACCTCAAGATGCAACAATGCTTAGCAGATGGCATTGGGACTTTGAAACAGATGCGGAAGCGTGGAAAAAATAATCGCAACTTGGCGGATTGCAAAGCACGGTCGCAATAGAGATATGTGGTCCGTCTCGGCGCAATCCTGACAGATCCCTGACACTTTTCATCATACAAAACCCTTGTCTCGGACTCGGCGGGTCACCTCGGCGTAGATGCTGAACATGCAACCCTAATTTTCTCTTGGTCTTAAACCTCTTCTCTGACTTTAATCTCACGGATTGTGAAATCTGGATTGATAAACTCAAAGCTGATGCAAATCCTTCCGAGCTGAGTATTTCTTCATCCGAAAAATTGCGAACTTCTCGATCCGTGGGAGAGATCCCTCCAAGAACTCAACACCACCGTGCGCCTGCCCCATGGTGGGCGCCAACTTTCGTGGATTTGTCACGGCAGATGTCCTAGTGTGAGGACTTAGTCGTGAGGCCAACACATCTATGTGGTAGCTTGAGAGAGGTTGAGCGGAATCGAGAGACGCAACACAAGACAAGGGTTTAGATAGATTCAGGCCCCGGGAAACATCATCCGGTAATAACCCTACATGCTGTTTGTGGCTAGGTCTCATTATGCTCATGAGGGAGTTACTGTATAAGCCGGCTCCCCTTTGTTGTATCTAGCCTTAGAGATTATTTCTTGTCCCTCTTGGGGTGCCCTGCCCCTCCTTATATAAGTTGAAGGGGCGGGTTACATGACTAGTCCTAGTAGGATTAGGATTACTTATTACAAGTGGAGTCCTAGTCTTGCTTCCTTTGCAACGGAATATTCCTTACACTTTCCTCTTAAGCCGGCCCACCATAACATGAGCCGGCCTTCTGGCCCTTGGACCTTGTCCTTTATCTGACCCGCCATCGGGGCCATCAGTGAGTCGTCAGGCTCATGAGTCATCAGACCAGTGAGCCGCCAGACTCGTAAGTCGCCAATCCTCCGGCGGGTTACCAATGAAACGCCAAGTCCCAGCCGGGTCATACCGCGGGGTATATGCCCGATAGTTTGAGATGAGATGGTGCTGGTGAAGATGTTGATGGAGATTGCCCTCTCCAAGATGGGAGAGTTGTTGGTGATGATGATGACGATGATTTCCCCCTCCGGGAGGGAAGTTCCCCCGACAGAATTGCTCCATCGGAGGGCAAAATTTCTCCTGCCCAAGTTCCGCCTCAAGACGACGGCACTCCCAAAAGCCTTCTCCTTATTTTTTCTAGGTCAAAATGACTTATATACCAAAAGATGGGCACCGGAGGTGGGCCGAGGAGGCCACAACCCACCAGCGCCCGCCTGGGGGGCCTGGCGCGCCCAGGTGGGTTGTGCCCACCTGGTGGCCCCCCTCTGGTGTTTATTGGCTCCAATATTTCTAAATAGTCCATAAAAAATCTCTGTGAAGTTTCAACTCATTTGGAGTTGTGCAGAATAGGTGGCCTGACGTAGCTTTTCCAGGTCCAGATTTCCAGCTGCCAGAATTCTCCCTCTTGGTGTGTTCCTTGCAAATTATGAAAGAAAAGGCATTAGAATTACTCCAAAAAGCATTATTATGGATAAAAAAATGATAAATAACAGTAAGAAAACATGATGCAAAATGGACGTATCAACTCCCCAAGCTTAGACCTCGCTTGTCCTCAAGCGAAAACCGAAATCAAAAAACATGTCCACATGCTTTGAGAGAGAGGTGTCGATAAAAACAAAATACGGACATAGAAGCATCATGTTGATAATTATAGCAACAACAAAATTGAACATAGGACTTTAATCATAAAACTTGCATTATATACTTCCTATGAATAAGTAACAGTTCATCACACAATCGAAGTATAAAGCAAAAACTCTATTAGAAACCAACAAACTATGTTCTCAGTCACCTTTGCAACTACAATTCATCATCTTTTCAGGAGGATTCACGTGTCGGAGCCTTTTAAGCAAGTCCACATACTCAACCATCATATAGTCTTCTATGATTGCTGACACTCACCTCGTACCCATGAGCAAAACGCTTCAACCGGACACATAGAAAGATAGGGGCTTATAGTTTCGCCTCCCAACATACTCACCTCAAGGGTGATGTCAACAATAATAACTGATGCTATCTATATTCAACTGGACATATGTGCCTAGATCTTTCCTCACCACGTGATGCTTGCCAAAAGAATAAATAAAAGGAATAGAAGGAAAACTTTGACTCTTTGCATAAAAGTAAATACATGAAAGTAAAAGATAGGCCCTTCGCAGAGGGAAGCAGAGGTTTCCATGCGCTTATTTGTTTGCATGCTCAATCCCTTAGTTCAAGAGAACGTCACATTGTATTGCCCCTTAAGATGAAAACCTTTATTATGCAGTCTGTCGTTTTTATTCTTTGTCATCCAAGTTCATACAACGCTCAATTTTCTCTTACTTGAAGGATCTCACATATTTAGAAGCAATTTTTATTGCCTTTTTGCAGTGATGACAACTTACTTGAAGGATCTTTCTCAATCCATAGGTAGGTATGGTGGACACTTGAAAGAGATTTGGGTTTAAGGGTTTTTGGATGCACAAGTAGTATCTCTAGTTAGTGTGGAATTTTTGGCTAGCAAAGATAGGGGGCAAGCACCACATGTTGAAGGATCTATGACAATATGACTTCTATGTGAATATAAACAAACATAAATCATTAAGTTGTCTTCCTTGTCCAACGTCAACAATTTTGGCATATAATATTTTGATGAGGGTTCACAATCACAAAAGATTTCTAGGATGGTATATTTATATGTGAATCTTCTCTTCCCTTATTAATTCTTTCATGAGTTGCATCATTGACTAATGCTATGTTTGTCAATCTCCATCATAGCATCGGTGTCGTCTCGGTAACTGTTGCTTCTACGACTATCGCTACCGCTTAGTGATAAAGTAAAGCAATTATATGGCGATTGCATTTCATACAATAAAGCGACAACCATAAGGCTCGTGCAAGTTGCCGATAACTTTTACAAAACATGATCATCTCATACAACAATTTATATCTCATCACGTCTTGACCATATCACATCACAACATGCCCTGCAAAAACAAGTTAGACGTCCTCTACTTTGTTGTTGCAAGTTTTACGTGGCTGTTACGGGCTTCTAGCAAGAACCGTTCTTACCTACGCATCAAAACCACAATGATTTTTCGTCAAGTGTGTTGTTTTAACCTTCAACAAGGACCGGCCGTAGTCAAACTCGATTCAACTAAAGTTGGAGAAACAGACACCCGCCAGCCACCTGTGTGCGAAGCACGTCGGTAGACCAGTATCATGAACGCGGTCATGTAATGTCGGTCCGGGCCGCTTCATCCAACATTACCGCCGAATTAAAGTAAGACGTTGGTGGTAAGCAGTATGACTATTATCGCCCACAACTCATTGTGTTCGACTCGTGCATATAACATCTACGCATAGACCTAGCTCGGATGCCACTGTTGGAGAACGAAGTATTTCAAAAAAATTCCTACGATCACGCAAGATCTATCTAGGAGATGCATAGCAACGAGACGGGAGAGTGTGTCCACGTACCCTCGTAGACCGAAAGCGGAAGCGTTTAGTAACGCGGTTGATGTAGTCGAACATCTTCACGATCCAACCGATCCAAGTACCGAACGTACAACACCTCCATGTGTAGGACACGTTCAGCACGACGACATCCCTCGAGCTCTTGATCCAGTAGAGGACGAGGGAGAGTTTCGTCAGCATGAAGGCGTGGCGATGGTGATGATGAAGTTACCAACGCAGGGCTTAGCCTAAGCACTATGACGATATGACTGAGGTGTTAAACTGTGGAGGGGGGCACCGCACACGGCTAAGAGAAGACTTGTTGTGTCTTTGGGGTGCCCATCCCCCGTATATAAAGGAGGGGAGGAGGAGGAGGCTGGCCCCCTAGGGGCGCGCCAAGTGTGGGGAGTCCTACTAGGACTACCTAGTCCTAGTAGGATTCCCCTTCCTTTTTCCTTTTCCGGAGTAGCAAAGGAGGAAAGAGAGAAGGAGTAGGAGAGGGAAAGGGGGCGCCGCCCCCACCCCTTGTCCAATTCGGATTGGCAAGGGGGCGCACGCCGCCTCCTATGGTCGGCCCTCTCTTCTCCACTAAGGCCCATGTTGACCCATTACCCACCCGGGGGGTTCCGATAACCTCCCAGTACTCCGAAACTTATCCGAAACTTCCCGAAACCCTTCCGGTGTCTGAATACTACCTTCTAATATATCAATCTTTACCTCTCGACCATTTTGAGACTCCTCGTCATGTCCGTGATCTCATCCGGGACTCCGAACAAACTTTGGTCACCAAAACACATAACTCATAATACAAATCGTCATGAAACGTTAAGCGTGCAGACCCTATGGGGTCGAGAACTATGTAGACATGACCGAGACACATCTCCGGTCAATAACCAATAGCGGAACCTGGATGCTCATATTGGCTCCTACATATTCTAAGAAGATCTTTATCGGTCGTACCGTAGTGACAACATATGTTATTCCCTTTGTCATCGGTATGTTACTTGCCCGAGATTCGATCGTCGGTATCATCATACCTAGTTCAATCTCGTTACCAGCAAGTCTCTTTACTCATTCCGTAATGCATCATCCCGCAACTAACTCATTAGTCACATTGCTTGCAAGGCTTATACTTATGTGCATTACCGAGAGGGCCCAGAGATACGTCTCCGATACTCGGAGTGACAAATCCTAACCTTGATCTATGCCAACCCAACAAACACCTTCGGAGACACCTGTAGAGCATATTTATAATCACCCAGTTATGTTGTGACGTTTGATAGCACACAAGGTGTTCCTCCGGTATTCGGGAGTTGCATAATGATAACCCACAAGTATAGGGGATCGCAACAGTTTTCGATAAGTAAGAGTGTCGAACCCAACGAGGAGCTAAAGGTAGAACAAATATTCCCTCAAGTTCTATCGACCACCGATACAACTCTACGCACGCTTGACGTTCGCTTTACCTAGAACAAGTATGAAACTAGAAGTACTTTGTAGGAGTTTTGGGATAGGTTTGCAAGATAATAAAGAGCGAGCAAAAAAGAAGCTAGGGGCTGTTTAGATAAAGACACAACTAAATTAGTTTTAGTAAAGAGTTTGTTGTCACAAGAAAGTTATTTGTCCCTAGGCAATCGATAACTAGACCGGTAATCATTATTGCAATTTTATTTGAGGGAGAGGCATAAGCTAACATACTTTCTCTACTTGGATCATATGCACTTATGATTGGAACTCTAGCAAGCATCCGCAACTACTAAAGATCATTAAGGTAAAACCCAACCATAGCATTAAATCATCAAGTCCTCTTTATCCCATACGTAAACAACCTACTTACTCGGGTCTGTGCTTCTGTTCACTCACGCCACCCACCATAAGCAAATCATGAACATATTGCAAACCCTACAGCAGGAATCCCTCACGCTTGCGCGACACGGAGAGCACCATAGGACAACACCAATAATAAAACATGCAACTCAAACCAATCTTGATCATCAAATAGCCCATAGGACTGTAACGACCCGACCCGAAATCGGTCAAGTCTCTGTGTAGCTGTACCATCCCAAGATCATGCTGGCACACACAGTACATTGATGCCAAGATTCAAAGTTCAATCACACCTGAATTTATTACACGATTCTCATATCGAGTCTTTATTACATCATAATAAATTCGGCCGAAGGCCAACTCATGAGAAATAAACTAAATAAAGCTGCGGAAGCGTAGACGAATAGCGAGTCCATCCGACTCCATAGGGCAATCGCCAAGCGTGGATCGTAGCCTCACTCCTGATCGGAAAACTCCTCTGCAACATAAGACGTTGCAGCCGTGTAGGTCAGCATTTTGAATATGCCGGCAAGTCATGAAGAGAGAACAACAATAAAACTACTAATACTATATGCAATTTGGCTGTGGGGCTCTAAGTTTCATAGTTTTGCGAAAAAGCCGGTTTTTCCCTACAACAAGGACTTGTTTGCAATTACTACAAAATTGTTGGTAGTAATTGAGATGGTTCCGCCAACCAATGTCTCGTTCCCAATTATTAAATAACCCCCTCAATTAATTTATTAAGTTCAGTGTTGAGATATCCGAAATACTCCAATTCCAGAGGCTCATTTGTCCGTAACCGGGGACACGGCTAATCGATTAGGTTGTTACTCTGCAGAGGTTTGTGCACTTTACCCGCAAGAATCGTTCCCTCCTTTAAGTCTTCGCACTGCCTGGTGTTTGAAGACGGGACGAATGATACAGGGTCTTCCAAAGAGTTCCTCTGGGCTACTGCCGGTGCCCATCCAATCCTACCGTTCTTCTACATCTCATAGCACCGTCCGTCCAGAGTCACGCCTAGGGTCGACCAAGCCAGAGCCCATAATGGCTTGCGGCTGCACAGGTAAGCTTCCGGTCAATGGGGTATCCATCCGTCTCTTCGTGGCTGGGTGAAGCTTTCCGCAAGATGTCATGGCGCTTCTCCATGCATCCCGGCCATCCGCTGGTTTCTCCAGGGTGCCCGTCAACCGTCCTCCACCCAGTAGTGAATTTTGAAGTCCATCTTGAGCTTGATGTCATGGGGTTTTCATCATCTTGACTCTCGCATCTCCCTTATGAATCACTCAACCAACCCCGTCTACGAGCATAGCAAAATAAACTACATCGTCCCGGGCATTGGTAACAAGGGAGAAGGGTTCATCCTACCTCATGATACTACTCAAGAACATAACTTAACAAAATTCTCCTACTGCATGCATGGTGGGGAGGTATAACTCTAATGCAATAAAATCATAGGTATTGTAAAAACATGATCAAATGACTTGCCTGGCTGACGGTCTTCGAAAGCTAGCGACTCGTAATAGCAGGCTTCGCACTCCGGAAATTCTACCGAGTCAAACAATAGCACAAATAAGTATAGCACAATATAACATAACAGCAAGTTGAAGTAAAACACCCACGTACTCAAACCAAAACCAAGGAAAAACTCGGAGAAAACAAATCAAGGTTTTCATCATATCAAGCAACAACTAAGAAATAGTTTTACACAACTAAAACCTTTCTTAACAGAACCTAAGCATTGGTTTTGCTAACTAACAGAAGGAAAAACATCATACAAACTAGGAGCAAAAAGAATCACATCAAAAGCTATTATAGAACTCCTATTATGCCTAAAACAATGCTAGCAAAGAAAATAAAATAAAAATTTTATTCTACTGTAAATAAAAGTTCATCCTCTGTAGCTACAGAAACTAATCTAAAATAAACTATAACATAAAAAAAATAAAATTATTTACTAACTAGAACAGTAGGAAAACAGTAGCTAGCTAAATAAACAAGAAAAACTTGATTTCGACATAAAACTAATTGTTTATTAAATCTAAAATACCAAAACAAGTTCCTACTGCTAGGCATGGTCAAAACTAAGCAGTAGAAAAAGAATCACAAAAAAAAATCCTAACTCAATTTATGGCAGAAAAACTAATCTGTTTAAATCTAATATAAAACTATTTCTAATAATTTAAACATGGCAAAACATATTTTCTACAGAAACTACAACAAATTTGCAAACTCACAAAAAAAGAATTAACTAAAAATAATAAACCGACTAAAAGAAATAGCAAAAACAAAAACAGAACTATTCTGCTAAAAAAACAGAAACTGAAAAAAAAACAACTAGCGCTGCTGGGCTATCTAACGCTCAGGCATAATATAACCTAGAGGTGCCCGCGGCTAAACAGAAAACCGACCGGTTCGATCTAACAAAAAAAACAACCGTAAGTAAAACCGATCTATTAAATAAAACCGTACCCCTTCGTTGTTTCTAATCTAGGCCATACATGCGAGATCCAACGGTGGAGGGGAGCTCGGGCTTACAGCGTCGGCGGCGACGAACGGAGACGACGGCGGCGGCTCGGGCGTTGGCGGTGCGGCGGCTCCGGTAGTTGGGGAGGTCGGCGAAGACGTCAGGCGAGTGCGGCGGCTCGAGGGGAGGTCGGGGGCGGCCTTGGTGGAGCTCGGGGACGTCGGAGTCGATCGAGGCGAGCTCGGGTGAGCTCCTGCTCCGGCGGGCGGCGGTCGAGCTCGGGGACGACGGCTTCGGGGCTCCCTGGGAGAAGAGAGGATGTCAGGGAGACGAGGAACGAACAGAGGGTTCGGGTGGTGTAGCTTGGAAGCAAGGGGAATGCTCACCGATGGCAGCGGCGGCGGTGGCGAACCGAGGCGGCGGCGGCGAGATCCAAAGGAGGAGGGCGTGAGCTGTGGTGCGTTTCTGGCTTGGGTTTTTGGGGGGTTCGGGAGAGGAGAGCGAGGGGAACTTATAGGACATGGACTTGGACGAGGGGGCGACACGGGATCGCGATCCCGAGAAGATCGCGGTGTCGGGCGGCGGGCCCCGCGGGTCAGTGAGGGGGAGGGAGAGGGGAGCGAACGGGCGAGCGAGGGCGAGGGGGTTCGGCATCGGGCGTTGGGGCAGGCCGGCTCGGGCGTCGGTGGCCTGCGCCTGGCCCGCTGGTGGGCTGCGCTCGGCGCTGGCTGGGCCGGTTGGCCTGGCTGGCGCCTGGGGCATTTTTTTTTTGAATTAGAGAGAAAGAAAAAAATATAGAGAAATATATATTATTTTATATAGGACATATATATATATCAAAATTCTCAGGGGAATTAATCCTACAACGTGGACATTTTTCAGAGGTAAAACTCAAACTAAAAAAAACAATTTTCTGGAAATCCCAAATAAAATTTCAAATTTAAATTCAAACTTTTTGGCAATATTTTTCTTCTGACATTTTTGGAGTGTCATGTTTACTCCTCTCATACTTTTGCTCAAGTATTTGTCAGGCATTGTTTGAAATAAATTCAACTGCCAATTTGAATCCAAATTCCAACAAACTCAAAAGCCTCTGAAATAATTCAAATGTCACTCAATTCAAACAATATGCATAGATGCTTAGCTACAATTGTAAAACATTCCAAATGGGAAATTTGGGATGTTACAAACCTACCCACCTTAAGATGAATCTCGCCCTCGAGATTCGGGTTGGCTAGCAAATAGGTGCGCGTGGTCTCGGCGGAGGTCTTCTTCTCGCTCCCAGGTGGCTTCCTCCTCGGAATGATGACTCCACAGAACCTTGCAAAACTTGATGATCTTGCTGCGGGTGACTCTGTTTGCAGTCTCGAGAATTCGGACGGGTTTCTCCTTATAAGTCAGGTCACTGTCGAGCTGTATGGCCTCTAGGGGCACTGTGTCTCTCAATGGAATTTCGGCCATCTCAGCATGGCATTTCTTCAGCTGAGAAACATGGAAGACATCGTGAACTCCGGACAATCCTTCCGGCAATTCCAGCTTGTAAGCGACTTCTCCACGACGTTCGAGGATTTTGTAGGGGCCAATTAACCTGGGTGCCAACTTTCCTTTAACACCAAACCTCTTGATTCCACGAAGTGGGGACACACGGAGATATGCTCGGTCTCCAACTTCATACGTTATCTCCTTGCGTTTACTGTCGGCATAACTCTTCTGTCTCGACTGTGCTATCTTGAGTCTATCTCGAATCAGCTTGACCTTCTCTTCGGAGTCTCTGATAAGATCGGGGCCAAAAAGTTTTCGGTCTCCAACACCATCCCACAGCAATGGTGTTCTACACCTCCTTCCGTATAGAGCTTCGATAGGGGCCATCTTCAGACTGGTCTGATAGCTGTTGTTGTACGAGAACTCTGCATATGGCAAGTTGTCATCCCAGCTAGACCCATAGTCTAGCGCACAGGCTCTCAACATGTCCTCCAAAATCTGGTTGACTCTCTTGGTGTGTCCATCTGTCTGCAGATGAAAAGCTGTACTGAACTCCAGCCTCGTTCCCAAAGTTTCATGCAACTGATTCCAAAACTTTGAGGTAAATTGTGTTCCTCTATCTGACACGATACTCCTCGGAACTCCATGCAGACATACGATCCTGGTCATGTATATCTTGGCTAACTTAGCGCTGGTATATGTGGTCTTCACGGGAATGAAATGAGCTACCTTGGTCAAGCGATCAACCACTACCCAGATAGAATCATAACCTGAACGGGTCCTCGGTAATCCTGTGATAAAATCCATTCCAAGTTTTTCCCATTTCCACTCGGGTATTGGCAAAGGTTGAAGTAACCCTGCCGGCTTCTGATGTTCCGCCTTTACTCGCTGACAAACATCGCATACTGCTACGTACTCGGCAATATCCTTCTTCATACCTGTCCACCAGAAACTTTCCTTCAAATCCAGATACATCTTGGTGTTGCCTGGGTGAATCGAGTATGGTGAATCATGGGCCTCCTGAAGAATTAACTTCCTGACCTCTGGGTCATTAGGCACATAGATGCGATCCTCAAGCCATAAAGTTCCGTGCTCATCTTCACGAAAACCTTTCGCCTTTCCGTTACACATCTTTTCCTTTATCTCTGCAATTTCCTTGTCTGTCTTCTGGGCTTCACGGATTCTTTTAGTCAGAGTGGACTGTATATCCAAGGTGGCGACAAATCCTCTCGGTACTATCTCCAGTCGGAGCTCTCTGAGATCGTCGGCTAATTCCTGAGGTAATCCTCCAACTAGGAGGGTGTTCACATAACTTTTACGGCTCAAGGCATCTGCTACAACATTTGCCTTCCCTGGGTGATAATGCAATCTCATGTCATAGTCCTTGATCAATTCAAGCCATCTCCTCTGCCTGAGGTTCAATTCCTTCTGCGTGAAAATATACTTCAGGCTCTTATGATCCGTGTAAACATCACAACTGTTTCCGACGAGGAAATGTCTCCAGGTCTTGAGTGCGTGCACTACGGCTGCTAACTCCAAATCGTGTGTGGCATAATTCATCTCGTGAGGTCGTAGCTGTCTGGAGGTATAAGCTACAACTTTTCCTTCCTGCATGAGCACTCCTCCGAGTCCTTGACGAGAAGCGTCACAATATACCTGGTAATCCTTGTGTATGTCCGGCAAAATTAGCACTGGGGCTGTAACCAGACGTTTCTTCAGCTCCTGAAAACTGGCTTCACAATCCTCGGTCCAAATGTACTTGGCTTCCTTCTTCAACAGCTCAGTCATGGGCTTGGCAATCTTGGAGAAATTCTCAATAAACCTCCGATAATATCCTGCGAGTCCGAGAAAACTGCGGATCTCCTTGACTGAGGTGGGGGACTGCCAGTTGGTGACCGATTCGACCTTGGTGGGGTCGACTGCTATTCCTTCTCCTGAAATAACATGTCCGAGGAATCCGACTTCCTTTAGCCAAAATTCACATTTGCTGAACTTGGCATATAACTGATGTTCCTGGAGTTTCTCCAGAACTAGACGCAGATGTTCCTTATGCTCTTCCTCGCTCTTGGAGAAAACCAATATGTCATCGATGAACACCACGACAAACTTGTCCAGATATTCCATAAATACCTTGTTCATCATGCTCATGAAATACGCAGGGGCATTAGTTAATCCGAATGACATGACGGTATACTCGTATAAACCATACCTGGTGGTGAAAGCTGTTTTGGGTATATCCTGTTCACGAATCTTCAACTGATGATACCCTGATCGAAGATCGATCTTGGAGAATACCTTGGCTCCAACTAGTTGATCAAATAAATCATTAATCATCGGCAGAGGGTACTTGTTCTTGATGGTCACATCGTTCAATGAACGATAATCCACAACCATTCTCAGGGTTCCATCCTTCTTCTCTACCAAAAGAACTGGGGCTCCCCAAGGTGACGAGCTTGGGCGAATATATCCTTTCTCCAATAGCTCCTTAATTTGCTTCTTGATCTCTTCCAAATCATTCGGGGGCATCCGATAGGGTCTCTTGGATATTGGGGCTGTGCCGGGCAATAACTCAATCAAAAACTCAATGTCTCTGTCCGGTGGCATTCCTGGTAATTCCTCTGGAAACACATCGGGAAAATCTTGCACTACGGGCACTTCCTCCTGAACAACACCCGTGAGGGAATTCACCCGATTCTTCATCGGTGTGCGTCTGGATACATACTTGATCCTTTTCTGCTTCGGGGTGGTGAGCAAAATCGTCTTGCGAGCACAGTCGATGTTTCCTTCAAACTTCGTCAACCAATCCATGCCTAGAATTACATCCAAACTCTGGGATTCCAATACTATGAGGTCTGCGGAAAATCATGGTTTCCGATGCTGAGGGTCGAATGACAGCCTAAGCCTGCCGTCATCTCTCCTCCTGGGGAAGTGACCTGAAGCGGGGTTCTAAGGGTTCTAGTGGGCAACCCGTACTTTTCCACAACTACCCTTGATATGAATGAATGCGTTGCACCGGAATCAAAGAGTACCAATACTGGATGTGAATTTAATAAAAACTTACCAACCACAGTGTCTAGCTGATCATAGACGTCCTCCACGTCAATGTGATTCACCTGAGCACGAGGAAAAGGGTTGGGCTTCTTTGCTGAGCTTCCATTGCCGTTGCCGTTTCCATTCCTCTGCTTGGCCTCCGGACAATCGGTGGCATAGTGTCCTGTCTTCTGGCACTTGAAACAGGTGATATGACTCAGATCCTTCTGAGCCGGAGCAGGACGGTGCTGGTTGCCATTGCCTCCATTGCCTGACTTGGAGTTGTTGTCGTGGTTGCGATTGTTCCCATTCCCTCCATGGTTATGTCCTCCATGATTATGTCCTCCATGGGTGTGATGGGTATGTCCTCCTGAGTATGGGGTATAGCGGGGCTTCTGCTGAGCTCCGGAGTTGTACTTTCCCTGGCCATATTTCCGCTTGCGGCTATCAATCTGCTGCTGCTTGCCTTCAAGTATGGTGGCCTTGTCTACCAGCTCCTGGTAGTTGTTGAAGGTAGCCACCATTAGCTGCATTCCTAGCTCATCATTGAGTCCCTCGAGAAACTTCTCTTGCTTTGCGGCATCTGTGGCCACATCATCTGGGGCATAGCGAGATAATTTGCTGAACTCATCCACGTACTGCCCCACAGTACGGTTCCCCTGGCGTAAGTTGCGGAACTCACGCTTCTTCAGACTCATGGCTCCAGCTGAGACATGAGCGGTGCGGAAGGCCTGCTGGAACTCAGCCCATGTCACGGTGGCGGCCGGATAAGTGGCGGTGTAGTTCTCCCACCAAGAAGCTGCAGGTCCATCAAGCTGATGTGCGGCAAAGCGCACCTTCTCTGCATCTGTGCATCCAGCAGTGGCTAACTCCCTTCCGACCTTGCGGAGCCAATCGTCAGCCACAATCGGCTCAGTGCTGCTAGAGAACACTGGCGGATTCAGCCTTAGGAAGCGTGTCAAGTTGTCAACAGGGGGTGGTGGCGGTGGATTGTTGTTGTTGTTATTCTGGTTCTGGATGAGCATCTGCATCAGGGCATTCTGCTGCTGGATCAGCTGGGTGAGCTCCGGCGGAAAGTTGAAACCGGGGTCACGTCTCGGAGGCATCTGGTGTTTTGGAGTGGATGAGGAATTAGAACAGAACAAGGGTCTAATGAGAAAATAGCACTACCCATATGAATGCACAATCATAAACACACCCATCATTTATTCATTCATCTCAAACAAGGTTCAATCTGGGATTACAAAAAAAAACTCACGACTAATCGAAAATAACGGCCTAACTGATCGACGAAAAAAAATAAAATAACATGGCGGTCGACTAAATGTCTTCATCAATTATTCTTGTGTCCTCCGGTGCGGCGTCCTCTGGTGCGGCGTCTCCTCTTGCGGCTTCCTTCAGTGGAGCTCTCTTCATAATCCTGGTCATTGCTTACGAGAGGTCCATCATCTCCACTCGGAAAAAGGTCTTCTCCCAGGTCTATCTTCTCCTCCAGTGTGGCAATATATTTATCCCGGACCTCGATTCTCTCCATAAAATCCTTGACTTCTTCTTCATGTTCAAGGAAGTCCGCGCGTGCTTTCTCCTCCAGTTCCAGTTCACGGAACAACAACCTCCTGTGTACCTTCGAGTTTCGGCGCGTCTGGATTTCCCGGTTCCTGATGAGACTCTCCAAGTCTTGGACATATGAAAGAATGGAGTCGTCCTCTACGGTACGGATGATATCTCCATTCCTAGCTCTGCGAGAAATCATGGCGAGGTCTGATGGGTCGAGCTCGGCCCTGTACTCTTCTCGGAGATGTCCAAGTGCACGATAAATCGCCATGTCTCTTCCGAGGATCCAAGTGAAATCGGTAAACTCAAAGTCAATGGGCTCTGAATGTCCTCCGAAGGTCCTCCCTGGAATGTGCACCATAATCCTGTAGCGGGTATCCGTCGGAAGTGCATTGATAGGCTTCCCGGTGATTGAGGGCAGGGCAATCTTCAGCTTCTTCACGATCTGAACCAGCTTCTTGCCGAGAAGCATCGTCTCATCTGGCTGGCAAAACTCCGGTAGCAGAACTGGGGTGAACTCGGCGGCCATCTAGAATGTTGAAAATCGGAGAGAAGTCAGAAATGAACAGGGGAGAATTACGGAATGATAAGGACATAAAATAAAATAGTCTCTTCCTATGGCTTTCCGATCCTAGGGGTTACGTCCTACGGTCAGCGTGTGCTCTGAATACCATCTCTGTAACGACCCGACCCGAAATCGGTCAAGTCTCTGTGTAGCTGTACCATCCCAAGATCATGCTGGCACACACAGTACATTGATGCAAAGATTCAAAGTTCAATCACACCTGAATTTATTACACGATTCTCATATCGAGTCTTTATTACATCATAATAAATTCGGCCGAAGGCCAACTCATGAGAAATAAACTAAATAAAGCTGCGGAAGCGTAGACGAATAGCGAGTCCATCCGACTCCAAAGGGCAATCGCCAAGCGTGGATCGTAGCCTCACTCCTGATCGGAAAACTCCTCTGCAACATAAGACGTTGCAGCCGTGTAGGTCAGCATTTTGAATATGCCGGCAAGTCATGAAGAGAGAACAACAATAAAACTACTAATACTATATGCAATTTGGCTGTGGGGCTCTAAGTTTCATAGTTTTGCGAAAAAGCCGGTTTTTCCCTACAACAAGGACTTGTTTGCAATTACTACAAAATTGTTGGTAGTAATTGAGATGGTTCCGCCAACCAATGTCTCGTTCCCAATTATTAAATAACCCCCTCAATTAATTTATTAAGTTCAGTGTTGAGATATCCGAAATACTCCAATTCCAGAGGCTCATTTGTCCGTAACCGGGGACACGGCTAATCGATTAGGTTGTTACTCTGCAGAGGTTTGTGCACTTTACCCGCAAGAATCGTTCCCTCCTTTAAGTCTTCGCACTGCCTGGTGTTTGAAGACGGGACGAACGAAACAGGGTCTTCCGAAGAGTTCCTCTGGGCCACTGCCGGTGCCCATCCAATCCTACCGTTCTTCTACATCTCGTAGCACCGTCCGTCCAGAGTCACGCCTAGGGTCGACCAAGCCAGAGCCCATAATGGCTTGCGGCTGCACAGGTAAGCTTCCGGTCAATGGGGTATCCATCCGTCTCTTCGTGGCTGGGTGAAGCTTTCCGCAAGATGTCATGGCGCTTCTCCATGCATCCCGGCCATCCGCTGGTTTCTCCAGGGTGCCCGTCAACCGTCCTCCACCCAGTAGTGAATTTTGAAGTCCATCTTGAGCTTGATGTCATGGGGTTTTCATCATCTTGACTCTCGCATCTCCCTTATGAATCACTCAACCAACCCCGTCTACGAGCATAGCAAAATAAACTACATCGTCCCGGGCATTGGTAACAAGGGAGAAGGGTTCATCCTACCTCATGATACTACTCAAGAACATAACTTAACAAAATTCTCCTACTGCATGCATGGTGGGGAGGTATAACTCTAATGCAATAAAATCATAGGTATTGTAAAAACATGATCAAATGACTTGCCTGGCTGACGGTCTTCGAAAGCTAGCGACTCGTAATAGCAGGCTTCGCACTCCGGAAATTCTACCGAGTCAAACAATAGCACAAATAAGTATAGCACAATATAACATAACAGCAAGTTGAAGTAAAACACCCACGTACTCAAACCAAAACCAAGGAAAAACTCAGAGAAAACAAATCAAGGTTTTCATCATATCAAGCAACAACTAAGAAATAGTTTTACACAACTAAAACCTTTCTTAACAGAACCTAAGCATTGGTTTTGCTAACTAACAGAAGGAAAAACATCATACAAACTAGGAGCAAAAAGAATCACATCAAAAGCTATTATAGAACTCCTATTATGCCTAAAACAATGCTAGCAAAGAAAATAAAATAAAAATTTTATTCTACTGTAAATAAAAGTTCATCCTCTGTAGCTACAGAAACTAATCTAAAATAAACTATAACATAAAAAAATAAAATTATTTACTAACTAGAACAGTAGGAAAACAGTAGCTAGCTAAATAAACAAGAAAAACTTGATTTCGACATAAAACTAATTGTTTATTAAATCTAAAATACCAAAACAAGTTCCTACTGCTAGGCATGGTCAAAACTAAGCAGTAGAAAAAGAATCACAAAAAAAAAATCCTAACTCAATTTATGGCAGAAAAACTAATCTGTTTAAATCTAATATAAAACTATTTCTAATAATTTAAACATGGCTAAACATATTTTCTACAGAAACTACAACAAATTTGCAAACTCACAAAAAAAGAATTAACTAAAAATAATAAACCGACTAAAAGAAATAGCAAAAACAAAAACAGAACTATTCTGCTAAAAAAACAGAAACTGAAAAAAAACAACTAGCGCTGCTGGGCTATCTAACGCTCAGGCGTAATATAACCTAGAGGTGCCCGCGGCTAAACAGAAAACCGACCGGTTCGATCTAACAAAAAAAAACGTAAGTAAAACCGATCTATTAAATAAAACCGTACCCCTTCGTTGTTTCTAATCTAGGCCATACATGCGAGATCCAACGGTGGAGGGGAGCTCGGGCTTACAGCGTCGGCGGCGACGAACGGAGACGACGGCGGCGGCTCGGGCGTTGGCGGTGCGGCGGCTCCGGTAGTCGGGGAGGTCGGCGAAGACGTCAGGCGAGTGCGGCGGCTCGAGGGGAGGTCGGGGGCGGCCTTGGTGGAGCTCGGGGACGTCGGAGTCGATCGGGGCGAGCTCGGGTGAGCTCCTGCTCCGGCGGGCGGCGGTCGAGCTCGGGGACGACGGCTTCGGGGCTCCCTGGGAGAAGAGAGGATGTCAGGGAGACGAGGAACGAACAGAGGGTTCGGGTGGTGTAGCTTGGAAGCAAGGGGAATGCTCACCGATGGCAGCAGCGGTGGCGAACCGAGGCGGCGGCGGCGAGATCCAAAGGAGGAGGGCGTGAGCTGTGGTGCGTTTCTGGCTTGGGTTTTTGGGGGGTTCGGGAGAGGAGAGCGAGGGGAACTTATAGGACATGGACTTGGACGAGGGGGTGACGCGGGATCGCGATCCCGAGAAGATCGCGGTGTCGGGCGCGCTCTGCGCGTGCTCCGGTGCGGCGTGCCGTGCGCGAGGGGAAAGAGAGAGGGCGGGCCCCGCGGGTCAGTAAGGGGGAGGGAGAGGGGAGCGAACGGGCGAGCGAGGGCGAGGGGGTTCGGAATCGGGCGCTGGGGCAGGCCGGCTTGGGCGTCGGTGGCCTGCGCCTGGCCCGCTGGTGGGCTGCGCTCGGCGCTGGCTGGGCCGGTTGGCCTGGCTGGCGCCTGGGGCTTTTTCTTCTTTTTTTTTTGAATTAGAGAGAAAGAAAAAAATATAGAGAAATATATATTATTTTATATAGGACATATATATATATATCAAAATTCTCAGGGGAATTAATCCTACAACGTGGACATTTTTCAGAGGTAAAACTCAAACTAAAAAAAACAATTTTCTGGAAATCCCAAATAAAATTTCAAATTTAAATTCAAACTTTTTGGCAATATTTTTCTTCTGACATTTTTGGAGTGTCATGTTTACTCCTCTCATACTTTTGCTCAAGTATTTGTCAGGCATTGTTTGAAATAAATTCAACTGCCAATTTGAATCCAAATTCCAACAAACACAAAAGCCTCTGAAATAATTCAAATGTCACTCAATTCAAACAATATGCATAGATGCTTAGCTACAATTGTAAAACATTCCAAATGGGAAATTTGGGATGTTACAAGGACAAAACAGATCTACTCAAACATCATAGGATAGCCATACATCATTGGGAAATAATATATAGCATTGAGCACCATGTTTAAGTAGAGATTACAGCGGGTAAGAGAGAGGTTACACCGCTGCATAGAGGGGGCAAGAGTTGGTGATGATGGCGGTGAAGTTGTTGGTGAAGATTGCGGTGATGATGATGGCCACGGCGGCGTTCCGGCGCCACCGGAAGAGAAGGGGAGAGGGGGCCCCTTCGTCTTCTTCTTCCTTGACCTCCTCCCTAGATGGGAGAAGGGTTTCCCCTCTGGTCCTTGGCCTCCATGGCGTGGGAGGGGCGAGAGCCCCTCCGAGATTGGATCTGTCTCTCTCTGTTTCCGCGTTCTCCGATTCTGCCCTGGCACCGTTTCTTTTATATCCGGAGATCCGTAATTCTGATTGGATTGAAACCTTCGCCCAGATCTTATTCCGAAAATTAGCTTTCTTGCGGCCAAAGTAGAGCATCAACCGCCTTACGGGTGGCCCACGAGGGTCAGGGGCACGCATGCCTGGAGTGGGCGTGGGCCCCACCCTCGTGGCCACCTCGGGCACCGTCTCGCATTGATTTTACTTCCCAAAAATCACAAATATTCCAAAATAATTCTCCGTCCATTTTTATCCCGTTTGGACTCCGTTCATATGGGGTTTCTGCGAAACATAAAACATGCAACAAACAAGAACTGGCACTGGGCACTGGATCAATATGTTAGTCCCAAAAATAGTATAAAAAGTTGCCAAAAGTATATGAAAGTTGTAGAATATTGGCATGGAACAATCAAAAATTATAGATACGACAGAGACGTATCACATAATCTCATAGTCAGAGGAATATGTATAAGTCATGAAGAAAGCAATAGCAATAAAACTTAACGATCATTATGCTGAGCTAATGGATGGGTCTTGTGCATCACATCATTCTCTAATGATGTGATCCTGTTCATCAAATGATAACACATGTCTATGGTCAGGAAACTTAACCATCTTTGATTAATGAGCTAGTCAAGTAGAGGCATACTAGGGACACTCTTGTTTTGTCTATGTATTCACACATGTACTAAGTTTCCGGTTAATACAATTCTAGCATGAATAATAAACATTTATCATGATATAAGGAAATATAAATAACAACTTTATTCTTGCCTCTAGGGCATAATTCCATCAGTCTCCCACTTGCACTAGAGTCAATAATCTAGTTCACATCGCCATGTGATTCAACACCAATAGTACACATCACCATGTGATTAACACCCATAGTTCACATTGCCATGTGACCAACACTGCTACCTCTTGAGCACTGCGTTGGTTTTCCCTTGAAGAGGAAAGGGTGATGCAGCAAAGTAGCGTAAGTATTTCCCTCAGTTTTTGAGAACCAAGGTATCAATCCAGTAGGAGGCCACACGCAAGTCCCTCGTACCTAAACAAACAAATAAGAACCTTGTAACCAACGCGATAAAGGGGTTGTCAATCCCTTCACGGCCACTTGCAAAAGTGAGATCTGATAGAGATGCTAATATTTTTGGTATTTTTATGATAAAGATTAAAAGTAAAGATTGCAAAGTAAAAATAGATTGGAAACTTATATGATGGAAAATAGACCCGGGGGCCATAGGTTTCCCTAGTGGCTTCTCTCAAGATAGCATAAGTACTACGGTGGGTGAACAAATTACTGTCGAGCAATTGATAGAAAAGTGCATAATTATGAGAATATCTAGGCACGATCATGTATATAGGCATCACGTCCGCGACAAGTAGACCGACTCCTGCCTGGATCTACTACTATTACTCCACACATCGACCGCTATCTAGCATGCATCTAGAGTATTAAGTTCATAAGAACAGAGTAACGCATTAGGTAAGATGACATGATGTAGAGGGATAAACTCATGCAATATGATATAAACCCCATCTTTTTATCCTCGATGGCAACAATACAATACGTGTCATTTTCGCTACTGTCACTGGGATCGAGCACCGCATGATTGAACCCAAAGCTAAGCACTTCTCGCATTGCAAGAAAGATCAATCTAGTAGGCCAAACCAAACTGATAATTCAAAGAGACTTGCAAAGATAAGCAATCATACATAAAAGAATTCAGAGAAGATTCAAATATTGTTCATAGATAATCTTGATCATAAACCCACAATTCATCGGATCTCGACAAACACACCGCAAAAAGAGTTACATCGAATAGGTCTCCAAGAAGATCGAGGAGAACTTTGTATTGAGATCCAAAGAGAGAGAAGAAGCCATCTAGCTAATAATCATGGACCCGAAGGTCTGTTCTAAACTATGACACATCATCGGAGAGGCTATGGTGTTGATGTAGAAGCCCTCTGTGATCGATGCCCCCTCCAACAGAGCGCCGGAAAAGGCCCCAAGATGGGATCTCACGGGTACAGAAGGTTGCGGCGGTGGAATTAGGTTTTCGTGGTGCTCCTCGATGGTTTCGGGGTACGTAGGTATATATAGGAAGAAGAAGTAGGTCGGTGGAGCCACGAGGGGCCCACGAGGGTGGAGGGCGCGCCGGGGGGGTAGGCGCGCCCCCTGCCTCGTGGCCTCCTCGTTGATTGCTTGACGTCCACTCCAAGTCCTCTGGATCACGTTTGTTCCAAAAATCACGCTCCCGAAGGTTTCATTCCGTTTGGACTCCGTTTGATATTCTTTTTCTGCGAAACACTGAAATAGGCAAAAAGAAAACCTCAGTTTGCACTGGGCCTTGGGTTAATATGTTAGTCCCAAAAATAATATAGAAGTGTATAAATAAGCCCATTAAACATCCAAAACAGAATATATAATAGCATGGAGCAATCAAAAATTATAGATACGTCGGAGACGTATCAAGCATCCCCAAGCTTAATTCCTGCTCGTCCTCGAGTAGGTAAATGATAAAAACAGAATTTTTGATGTGGAATACTACTTAGCATGTTTCTCAATGTAATTTTCTTTATTGTGGCATGAATGTTCAGATCCCAAAGATTCAAGATGAAAGTTTAATATTGACATAAAAATAATAATACTTCAAGCATGCTAACCAAACAATTATGTCTTATCAAAATAACATAGCCAAAGAAAGCTTATCCCTACAAAATCATATAGTTTGGCTATGCTTCATTTCCGTCACACAAAATGCTCTCATCATGCACAAACCCGATGACAAGCCAAGCAATTGTTTCATACTTAGCCTTTTCAAACTCTTTCAACTTTTACGCAATATATGAGCGCGAGCCATGGACATAGCACTATGGGTGGAATAGAATATAATGATTGAGGTTGTGTGAGAAGACAAAAAGGGAGAAAGTCTCACATTGACGCGGCTAATCAACGGGCTATGGAGATGCCCATCAATTGATGTCAATGCAAGGAGTAGGGATTGCCATGCAACGGATGCACTAGAGCTATAAATATATGAAAGCTCAACAAAATAAACTAAGTGGGTGTGCATCCAACTTGCTTGCTCACGAAGACCTAGGGCATTTTGAGGAAGCCCATCATTGGAATATACAAGCCAAGTTCTATAATGTAAAATTCCCACTAGTATATATGAAAGTGACAAAATAGGAGACTCTCTATCATGAAGATCATGGTGCTATTTGGAAGCACAAGTGTGGTAAAAGGATAGTAACATTGTCCCTTCTCTCTTTTTCTCTCATTTTTTTATTTTTTTATTTGGGCCTTCTTCTCTTTTTTTTTGCCTCTTTTATTTCTCTTTTTTTTCGTCCGGAGACTCATCCCGACTTGTGGGGGAATCATAGTCTCCATCATCCTTTCCTCACTTGGGAATATGTTCTAATAATGATGATCATCACACTTTTATTTACTTACAACTCAAAGATTGCAACTCAATACTTAGAACAAAATATGACTCTATGTGAATGCCTCCGGCGGTGTACCGGGATATGCAATGAATCAAGAGTGACATGTATGAAAGAATTATAAAGGTGGCTTTGCCACAAATACGATGTCAACTACATGATCATGCAAAGCGATATGTGTCGGTGTACAAAAGTAGGGGCTCTCCTTTTGACCCCTTTACTTGTGCACGGGCAGTCAGAGCCACGCGCCGCGGCCACACTTAGCAGGGCAGAGGAGGGAAGCCGGAGAGAAGCCGAAGCACAAGACGACCAAGGCAACGCCAAGACCAGAAACACATGAGAGTAAGAGGGCGAGGTAGGCTCCCCCGGCAAGATCCTTGCCGAGGCAGCCTCCGCAGTCCCGGCAAGAGCCTTGCCGGGGCAACCTGCCCGATGCCAGCAGAGCAAGCCACCCTTGAGCCCGTGGGTCCCAACACCACCAACTACATTGGAACCAAGGCTCGGGAGGCGCCTCTGAGGTGGCATGTAGATCTTCGTCAAGATCATAAACATGTGAGATTAGATGAGGACCAGAAGACGGCGACCCTCGGCGGGATCCTAGCCGAGGAAATCCACAAGACCCCCAGCAAGCGCCTTGCGGGGGACGACTGCAACGCCACGGCAAGACCCCCGGCAAGACCCTTGCCAAGGGCATCAGCGGGGCCACTGCCAGGCCCGCACCAGCCAAGGCTCCACCGCCGTTCGCATGCAGCTGCCAACCCAACCAGCTGAGCCGGCACCTGCGTGGCGACATGCGGTTTCCAGGCCAACTCAGCAAGCACCTGCGTGGTGGCATGCAGATCTTCGTGAAGGCCCTGCCACCGCGCCACCTTAGCTGCCTGCCTGCCTACATGGCACCGCACGCATTGCTGGCCCAGGCGCGTGTCGAAGCGAGGCGGAGCGGCGACGGACGGGACGGGCCTCGTTCCCGTCCCCGATAAAGCTAATGGACACCTAAGTAGCGCATTTAATGTGCTTTGTCCCATAATGCCGGGCGATAAGCTCGCGCACTGTAGACCTTTTCACCTCCTGTGTGCCACTGTGGCAACCCCTTTTGCCTATAAAAGGAGGCCAGAGGCGACCATGAGAGGATTTCGGCTCTTTTGGCCACGTTGCACCCCGTAGCTAGCTCAAGAACGCAAGAACACTCAATACATCCACCAAAGGAGGACTAGGGTATTACGCACCTTCCCGGCCCGAACCTGGGTAAACAATCCGTGTGCTTCCTATCAGACCCGCTCTTTGCACAACCTCGCGCCCGCCGACCGTAGAAGGGATCCCAGTGACCCCATAGGTGTCGTTCCCACCGACATCTTTGGCGCGCCAGGTAGGGGGCGCAGTTGTGAGAATTTGGTCTAGCAGTTAGCCTAGCAGTTCTTCATCGCCATGGCTCCCAAGAAGAAGGCGGCCACGGCGGTCGGTTCGTCGGGGGCCGGACGGCCCGTACCGGTGCGGGCGAGCAGCGGGCCGGTCGCGGACATGACCCGAGGCACGACCCGCGAGCACCAACATCGCTCTGGCAGTCTGAGCCTGGCGAGCGGCATCGTTCGTGCGCGAGACGACGAGCCGCACGCCGCGAAATCCAGAGACGGAGCTGGCCCCCCCGCAGGCGGCGTGGGGCCCCCGGGGGCATCGCCGTGCCGCCCACGGGCGGCGCGGTGACTTCCAAGACGCCCACCCCAGCGCCCACAGCGCACTCTTCCCAGGGTGTGCGCGACGAGCAGCGTCACCACACCGGTGACCCCGGACACCGCCGTGGGAAGAGCCATGTGCATCATCTACGGGACGAAGGAGGCCAGCATGCCCGCCGAAGCGCTGGCGAAACTGGCACGCAACCGCTGAGCCGTGATAGAGCTCCTTCTAACGTGGTTAGAAGTCGAAGCGCGCCATGGTCCACGCAGCTTTCGCCACCACCCACGCCAGCAGAAGCTTTGGCGCGCGCGTAGCTGCTCCTCGACTTCCCTCCTGCTGCGGAGAAGCTCGATGAGTGGAGAGCCACCATCCGGAGCCTCGTCGTTGTCGCCAACAAAGACGAGCCACGGCCGGAGGGGCCCTCAGGCCGGCGCTCCATCGAACCACCGCATGCCAGCGGTGGAGGGGCCGGAGGCGGCGCCGCCACGGTGCACTCCCCTCCTCCACGCCAGCCGCCGCGGGTGTCGGTCCGTCGTGATGACGCTTGTGATAACATTTCCATAGCATCATCTGACCCGCGGACCCACCGCGACCAACGCCAAGTTCTTCGGGAGCAAGCTCATGAAGACGCTCGAACCACCATCGAGCGCCGGCGCGATACACGCCACCAGTCGGATAAGCGGGCGGGGCCCGCTATGGACCACCCAGCACCGGGGGGCTCCGGCGGCCTACCTTACGAGGTGGGTTTCCCAGCCTTCACCCGTGAGCTGCGGCAGTTCCAGTGGCCGTCCCACCGCATGTTCAAGCCCGACATCGGCGAGAAGTACAATGGCAAGACCCATCCATCATAGTTCCTCAGCATCTACACCATCGCGATGCAAGCTACTGGAGCTCGTGACGACAAGGTACTTGCCAATTACTTCCCATTGGCACTGAAGCCCAACGTCATATCTTGGTTGATGCACTTGCCGGTGGATTCCATTTCTTCTTGGTCGGATCTGTGCCATGAGTTCGTTGGTGCCTTCACTGGAGGCCACCAGGCTCATGGCTAGGCGAGTGATTTGCATATCATTCCCTAGAAGGAAGGTGAAAACCTGCGCAAGTACATACAGAGCTTCAGCCGAGTGCAATACAACATCCCAGATGTTCACCCTGCCGCCGTGATCAGTGCATTCCATCAGAATGTGCGCAACCGCAAGATGCGTGAAGAGCTGGCAATGAACAAGGTCAAGGACGTGGCCGAACTTTACGTTCTGGCAGATAGATGTGCTCGGGCAGATGAGGGGAGGAAGTACCCCGGCGAAGACGCCGGCGCGGAAACCGACTCTACCGACGAAGACACCGCCACCCCGACGAAGAAGGGTCGGCGTCGCAACAGGAAGCGCAAGGGCAAGACCGTGCTTGCCGTCGAGGGATCCGACGACACCGGCGCCACCAAGAAGGCCAAGGCAGACGATCTCGACAAGGAGATTGCCGGGTGCGCTGCTTGCCGGGCCTTGGCAGCTGCCGACAAGCCAGGGGGCTCCGACAAGCAGTACTGCAAGATCCACCGCACCAAAGGCCACGACCTCCAGAACTGCCGACAAGTCGAGCTGCTTAGTGAAAAGCAAAAAGCCGAGTATGAGAGGCGGGACAAGGAGAAGGGCCAATATGGCGCCGAAGGATCCGACAAGAAGCATGGCGGCCAAGGAGGTCGCCGCGACAAGGATAACCAGCAAGAGAGGCCCGCTCGGGGCCGCGACAAGAAGCAGGAAGACGATGATCATGACGAGGACGACGAGTCCAGCGAGCATGAGTTCCAGAAGGCTACGGAGGCCATGTGCGTCGATGGTGGCGCCTCGCTGCATACTTCTCATCGCCATCTCAAATAGTGGGCGCGTGAGATCACAGCAGCGGAGCCCTCGTTCGATGCTCAGAAGCCACTGAAGTGGTCCAGCATGCCCCTCATCTTTGACGCCGAGGAACACCCTGACCACACAAATGCGGTCGGGTGTTTGCCGTTGTTGGTCTCAGCAGCGATATGCAACCTCAAGGTGAACAAGATGCTGGTTGACGGCGGGGCCGGTCTGAACTTGATCTCACCCGTTGTGATCAAAAGGCTGCAAATTCCTGATGGAGACCTCGAGGAAACGGGCACGTTTCAAGGGGTCAACCCGGGAAGGAGCCAGCCTAAGGGGAAGGTCACGTTGCTTGTGACTTTTGGAGGCGAGTTGAACTACAGGACGGAGAGGATTGTCTTCGATGTAGCCGAGATCCCCTTGCCTTACAACGGGATCCTCGGCCGCCCGGTGATACGTCTCCAACGTATCTATAATTTTTGATTGTTCCATGCTATATTACATTCTATTTTGGACATTATTGGGCTTTATTATACACTTTTATATTATTTTTGGGACTAACCTATTAACCGGAGGCCCAGCCCAGAACTGCTGTTTTTTGCCTATTTCAGAGTTTCACAGAAAAAGAATATCAAACGGAGTCCAAACGGAATGAAACCTTCGGGAACGTGATTTTCGGAACGAACGTGATCCAGAGGACTTGGACCCTACGTCAAGACATCAACCAGGAGGCCACGAGGTAGGGGGTGCGCCTATCCCCCTGGGCGCGCCCTCCACCCTCGTGGGCCCCCTGTTGCTCCACCGACGTACTTCTTCCTCCTATATATACCTACGTACCCCCAAACTACCAGATACGGAGCCAAAAACCTAATTCCACCGCCGCAACCTTCTGTACCCGTGAGATCCCATCTTGGGGCCTGTTCTGGAGCTCCGCCGGAGGGGGCATCGATCACGGAGGGCTTCTACATCAACACCATAGCCTCTCCGATGATGTGTGAGTAGTTTACCTCAGACCTTCGGGTCCATAGTTATTAGCTAGATGGATTCTTCTCTCTTTTTGGATCTCAATACAAAGTTCTCCCCCTCTCTCGTGGAGATCTATTCGATGTAATCTTCTTTTGCGGTGTGTTTGTTGAGACCGATGAATTGTGGGTTTATGATCAAGTTTATCTATGAACAATATTTGAATCTTCTGAATTCTTTTATGTATGATTGCTTATCTTTGCAAGTCTCTTCGAATTATCAGTTTGGTTTGGCCTACTAGATTGATCTTTCTTGCAATGGGAGAAGTGCTTAGCTTTGGGTTCAATCTTGCGGTGTCCTTTCCCAGTGACAATAGGGGCAGCAAGGCACGTATTGTATTGTTGCCATCGAGGATAACAAGATGGGGTTTATATCATATTGCATGAATTTATCCCTCTACATCATGTCATCTTGCTTAAGGCGTTACTATGTTCTTATGAACTTAATACTCTAGATGCATGCTGGATAGCGGTCGATGTGTGGAGTAATAGTAGTAGATGCAGGCAGGAGTCGGTCTACTTGTCTCGGACGTGATGCCTATATACATGATCATACCTAGATATTCTCATAACTATGCTCAATTCTGTCAATTGCTCAACAGTAATTTGTTCACCCACCGTAATACTTATGCTCATGAGAGAAGCCACTAGTGAAACCTATGGCCCCCGGGTCTATTTTCCATCATATTAATCTTCCAACACTTAGTTATTTTTATTTCCTTCTATTTTACTTTGCATCTTTATCATAAAAATACCAAAAAAATATTATCTTATCATATCTATCAGATCTCACTCTTGTAAGTGACAGTGTAGGGATTGACAACCCCTTATCGCGTTGGTTGCGAGGATTTATTTGTTTGTGTAGGTGCGAGGGACTCGTGCGTGGCCTCCTACTGGATTGATACCTTGGTTCTCAAAAACTAAGGGAAATACTTACGCTACTTTGCCGCATCACCCTTTCCTCTTCAAGGGAAAACCTACGCAGTGCTCAAGAGGTAGCAAGAAGGATTCCTGGCGCCGTTGCCGGGGAGTCTACGCAAAAGTCAACACACCAAGTACCCATCACAAACCCTTATCTCCCGCATTACATTATTTGCCATTTGCCTCTCGTTTTCCTCTCCCCCACTTCACCCTTGCCGTTTTATTCGCCCTCTCTTTTCCGTTCGCTTTTTTCACTCGTTTCTTGTTTGCTCGTGTGTTGGATTGCTTGCTTGTCATGATGGCTCAACCCATATTTGGAGATCTTCACCTTAAAAGGTTGGAAGAGATCGAAAGCAACGTCAGGAGTTTTATGGTTTTACAATTTGAGCATAATAATTTCTTTAGAAACGAGCTTAAAGAACAAAAAAGATTCATGGGTTATATGAATAAAGAGCTCGATGATATGTCTAAAGAATTTGATGGTTTGAAATCTCAGATTGCTCACTTCGAGAAATTGATAGCTGAAATTTCGGATAAGCATGCCACCTTAGTCAATACGATGGCCGCTAAGCCGGAGAAATTCTATGAAAATAAAGATGAAGATCTAAAAGTTATTGATGTGTCCCCTATTAAATCTTTGTTTTGCAATATGAATCTTGATAATGATGGGACTGATTATGATCCACCTTTACCTAGAAGGCGTTCCAAAAATTCGGAGTTCTTAGATCTTGATGCAAAAATTGGTAAAAGTGGGATTGAAGAGATCAAAACTCTAGATATTAATGAACCCACTATTTTGGATTTGAAGGAATTTAATTATGATAATTGCTCTTTGATAGATTGTATTTCCTTGTTGCAATCCGTGCTACATTCTCCTCATGCTTATAGTCAAAATAAAGCCTTTACTAAACATATCGTTGATGCTTTGATGCAATCCTATGAAGAAAAACTTGAGTTGGAAGTTTCTATCCCTAGAAAACTTTATGATGAGTGGGAACCTACTATTAAAATTAAAATTAAAGATCATGAATGCTATGCTTTGTGTGATTTGGGTGCTAGTGTTTCCACGATTCCAAAGACTATATGTGATTTGCTAGGTTTCCGTGATTTGATGATTGCTCTCTAAACCTGCACCTTGGGGATTCCACCATTAAGAAACCTATGGGAAGAATCAATGATGTTCTTATTGTTTCAAATAGGAATTATGTGCCCGTAGATTTTATTGTTCTTGATATAGATTGCAATCCTTCATGTCCTATTATTCTTCGTAGACCTTTCCTTAGAACGATCGGTGTAATTATTGATATGAAGGAAGGGAATATTAGATTCCAATTTCCATTAAGGAAAGGCATGGAACACTTCCCTAGAAAGAAAATAAAATTACCATATGAATCTATCATGAGAGCCACTTATGGATTGCCTACCAAAGATGGCAATACCTAAATCTATCCTTGTTTTTATGCCTAGCTAGGGGCGTTAAACGATAGCGCTTGTTGGGAGGCAACCCAATTTTATTTTTAGTTTTTTGCTTTTTGCTTCTGTTTAGGAATAAATCTTTTATCTAGCCTCTGGTTAGATGTGTCTTTATGTTTTAATTAGTGTTTGTGCCAAGTTAAACCTATAGGATCTTCTTGGATGATAGTTATTTGATCTTGCTGTAAATTCCAGAAACTTTCTGTTTGCGAAAATAATCGTTAAAAATCACCACAACGTGATAAAATATCGATTCCAATTGCTGCTGATCAATAAACAAATTGTCTAGGTCGTCCTATTTTTTCTGAATTTTTGGAGTTCCAGAAGTTTGCGTTAGTTACAGATTACTACAGACTGTTCTGTTTTTTACAGATTCTGTTTTTCGTGTGTTGTTTGCTTATTTTGATGAATCTATGGCTAGTAAAATAGTTTATAAACCATAGAGAAGTTGGAATAAAGTAGGTTTAACACCAATATAAATAAAGAATGAGTTCATTACAGTACCTTGAAGTGGTCTTTTGTTTTCTTTCGCTAACGGAGCTTACGAGATTTTCTGTTAAGTTTTAGTGTTGTGAAGTTTTCAAGTTTTGGGTGAAAGATTTGTGGATTATGGAACAAGGAGTGGCAAGAGCCTAAGCTTGGGGATGCCCATGGCACCCCAAGATAATCTAAGGACACCAAAAAGCCAAAGCTTGGGGATGCCCCGGAAGGCATCCCCTCTTTCGTCTACTTCCATCGGTAACTTTATTTGGAGCTATATTTTTATTCACCACATGATATGTGTTTTGCTTGGAGCGTCTTGTATGATTTGAGTCTTTGCTTTTTAGTTTTCCACAATCATCCTTGCTGTACACACCTTTTGAGAGAGACACACATGATTCGGAAATTGTTAGAATACTCTATGTGCTTCACTTATATCTTTTGAGTTATATAGTTTTTGCTCGAGTGCTTCACTTATATCTTTTAGAGCACGGTGGTGGATTTGTTTTATAGAAACTACTGTTCTCTCATGCTTCACTTAGATTATTTTGAGAGTCCTACAAAACAGCATGGTAGTTTGCTTTAACAATGATAGGCATTCAAGATTAGAAAAAGGAAAAAAAATCTTATGAGTGTGTTGAATACTATGAGAAGTTTGATGCTTGATATTGTTTTGAGATATGAAGATGGTGATATTAGAGTCATCTAGTTGAGTAGTTTTGAATTTGAGAAATACTTGTGTTAAAGCTTGTGATTCCCGTAGCATGCACGTATGGTGAACCGTTATGTGATGAAGTCGGAGCATGATTTATTTATTGATTGTCTTCCTTATGAGTGGTGGTCGGGGACGAGCGATGGTCTTTTCCTACCAATCTATCCCCATAGGAGCATGCGCGTAATACTTTGCTTTGATAACTTGTAGATTTTTGCAATAAGTATATGAGTTCTTTATGACTAATGTTGAGTCCATGGATTATACGCACTTTTTCTTCCTTCCACCATTGCTAGCCTCTCTAATACCGCACACTTTTCGCCGGTATCATATACCCACCATATACCTTCCTCAAAACAGCCACCATACCAACCTATTATGGCATTTCCATAGCCATTCCGAGATATATTGCCATGCAACTTACCACCGTTTCGTTTATTATGACACGCTCCATCATTGTCATATCGCTTCGCATGATCATGTAGTTGACATTGTATTTGTGGCAAAGCCACCGTTCATAATTCTTTCATACATATTGCTCTTGATTCATTGCATATCCCGGTACACCGCCGGAGGCATTCACATAGAGTCATATTTTGTTCTAAGTATTGAGTTGTAATTGTTGAGTTGTAAGTAAATAAAAGTGTGATGATCATCATTTTTAGAGCATTGTCCCAAGTGAGGAAAGGATGATGGAGACTATGATTCCCCCAAAAGTCGGGATGAGACTCTGGACGAAAAAAAAGAGAAGAGGCCATAAAAAAAAGAAAAGGCCCAAATAAAAAAAAAAGAGAAAAAGAGAGAAGGGACAATGCTACTATCCTTTTACCACACTTGTGCTTCAAAGTAGCACCATGATCTTCATGATAGAGAGTCTCCTATGATATCACTTTCATATACTAGTGGGAATTTTTCATTATAGAACTTGGCTTCTATATTCCAATGATGGGCTTCCTCAAAATGCCCTAGGTCTTCGTGAGCAAGCGAGTTGGATGCACACCCACTTAGTTTCTTTTGTTGAGCTTTCATATACTTATAGATCTAGTGCATCCGTTGCATGGCAATCCCTGCTCACTCACATTGATATCTATTGATGGGCATCTCCATAGCCCGTTGATACGCCCAGTTGATGTGAGACTATCTTCTCCTTTTTGTCTTCTCCACAACCACCATTCTATTCCACATATAGTGCTATGTCCATGGCTCACGCTCATGTATTGCGTGAAGATTGAAAAAGTTTGAGAACACTAAAAGTATGAAACAATTGCTTGGCTTGTCATCGGGGTTGTGCATGATTTAAATACTTTGTGTGGTGAAGATAGAGCATAGACAGACTATATGATTTTGTAGGGATAACTTTCTTTGGCCATGTTATTTTGAGAAGACATAATTGCTTAGTTAGTATGCTTGAAGTATTATTATTTTTATGTCAATATTAAACTTTTGTCTTGAATCTTTCGGATCTGAATATTCATACCACAATTAAGAAGAATTACATTGAAATTATGCCTAGTAGCATTCCACATCAAAAATTCTGTTTTTATCATTTACCTACTCGAGGACGAGCAGGAATTAAGCTTGGGGATGCTTGATACGTCTCCAGCGTATCTATCTTTTTTTATTGTTCCATGCTATATTATATTCTGTTTTGGACATTATTGGGCTTTATTATACACTTTTATATTATTTTTGGGACTAACCAATTAACCGGAGGCCCAGCCTAGAATTGCTGTTTTTTGCCTATTTCAGAGTTTTGCAGAAAAAGAATATCAAACGGAGTCCAAACGGAATGAAACCTTGGGGAATGTGATTTTCGGAACGAACGTGATCCAGAGGACTTGGACCCTACGTCAAGACATCAACCAGGAGGCCACGAGGTAGGGGGGCGCGCCCTCCACCCTCGTGGGCCCCCTGTTGCTCCACCGACGTACTTCTTCCTCCTATATATACCTACGTACCCCCAAACTACCAGATACGGAGCCAAAAACCTAATTCCACCGCCGCAACCTTCTGTACCCGTGAGATCCCATCTTGGGGCCTGTTCTGGAGCTCCGCCGGAGGGGGCATCGATCACGGAGGGCTTGTACATCAACACCATAGCCTCTCCGATGATGTGTGAGTAGTTTACCTCAGACCTTCGGGTCCATAGTTATTAGCTAGATGGCTTCTTCTATCTTTTTGGATCTCAATACAAAGTTCTCCCCCTCTCTCGTGGAGATCTATTCGATGTAATCTTCTTTTGCGGTGTGTTTGTTGAGACCGATGAATTGTGGGTTTATGATCAAGTTTATCTATGAACAATATTTGAATCTTCTGAATTCTTTTATGTATGATTGCTTATCTTTGCAAGTCTCTTCGAATTATCAGTTTGGTTTGGCCTACTAGATTGATCTTTCTTGCAATGGGAGAAGTGCTTAGCTTTGGGTTCAATCTTGCGGTGTCCTTTCCCAGTGACAGTAGGGGCAGCAAGGCACGTATTGTATTGTTGCCATCGAGGATAACAAGATGGGGTTTATATCATATTGCATGAATTTATCCCTCTACATCATGTCATCTTGCTTAAGGCGTTACTATGTTCTTATGAACTTAATACTCTAGATGCATGCTGGATAGCGGTCGATGTGTGGAGTAATAGTAGTAGATGCAGGCAGGAGTCGGTCTACTTGTCTCGGACGTGATGCCTATATACATGATCATACCTAGATATTCTCATAACTATGCTCAATTCTGTCAATTGCTCAACAGTAATTTGTTCACCCACCGTAATACTTATGCTCATGAGAGAAGCCACTAGTGAAACCTATGGCCCCCGGGTCTATTTTCCATCATATTAATCTTCCAACACTTAGTTATTTTTATTTCCTTCTATTTTACTTTGCATCTTTATCATAAAAATACCAAAAATATATTATCTTATCATATCTATCAGATCTCACTCTTGTAAGTGACAGTGTAGGGATTGACAACCCCTTATCGCGTTGGTTGCGAGGATTTATTTGTTTGTGTAGGTGCGAGGGACTCGTGCGTGGCCTCCTACTGGATTGATACCTTGGTTCTCAAAAACTGAGGGAAATACTTACGCTACTTTGCTGCATCACCCTTTCCTCTTCAAGGGAAAACCTACGCAGTGCTCAAGAGGTAGCAAGAAGGATTCCAGGCGCCGTTGCCGGGGAGTCTACGCAAAAGTCAACACACCAAGTACCCATCACAAACCCTTATCTCCCGCATTACATTATTTGCCATTTGCCTCTCGTTCTCCTCTCCCCCACTTCACCCTTGCCGTTTTATTCGCCATCTCTTTTCCGTTCGCTTTTTTCACTCGTTTCTTGTTTGCTCATGTGTTGGATTGCTTGCTTGTCATGATGGCTCAACCCATATTTGGAGATCTTCACCTTAAAAGGTTGGAAGAGATCGAAAGCAACGTCAGGAGTTTTATGGTTTTACAATTTGAGCATAATAATTTCTTTAGAAACGAGCTTAAAGAACAAAAAAGATTTATGGGTTATATGAATAAAGAGCTCGATGATATGTCTAAAGAATTTGATGGTTTGAAATCTCAGATTGCTCACTTCGAGAAATTGATAGCTGAAATTTCGGATAAGCATGCCACCTTAGTCAATACGATGGCCGCTAAACCGGAGAAATTCTATGAAAATAAAGATGAAGATCTAAAAGTTATTGATGTGTCCCCTATTAAATCTTTGTTTTGCAATATGAATATTGATAATGATGGGACTGATTATGATCCACCTTTACCTAGAAGGCGTTCCAAAAATTCGGAGTTCTTAGATCTTGATGAAAAAATTGGTAAAAGTGGGATTGAAGAGATCAAAACTCTAGATATTAATGAACCCACTATTTTGGATTTCAAGGAATTTAATTATGATAATTGCTCTTTGATAGATTGCATTTCCTTGTTGCAATCCGTGCTACATTCTCCTCATGCTTATAGTCAAAATAAAGCCTTTACTAAACATATCGTTGATGCTTTGATGCAATCCTATGAAGAAAAACTTGAGTTGGAAGTTTCTATCCCTAGAAAAATTTATGATGAGTGGGAAACTACTATTAAAATTAAAATTAAAGATCATGAATGCTATGCTTTGTGTGATTTGGGTGCTAGTGTTTCCACGATTCCAAAGACTATATGTGATTTGCTAGGTTTCCGTGATTTGATGATTGCTCTCTAAACCTGCACCTTGGGGATTCCACCATTAAGAAACCTATGGGAAGAATCAATGATGTTCTTATTGTTTCAAATAGGAATTATGTGCCCGTAGATTTTATTGTTCTTGATATAGATTGCAATCCTTCATGTCCTATTATTCTTCGTAGACCTTTCCTTAGAACGATCGGTGTAATTATTGATATGAAGGAAGGGAATATTAGATTCCAATTTCCATTAAGGAGAGGCATGGAACACTTCCCTAGAAAGAAAATAAAATTACCATATGAATCTATCATGAGAGCCACTTATGGATTGCCTACCAAAGATGGCAATACCTAAATCTATCCTTGTTTTCATGCCTAGCTAGGGGCGTTAAACGATAGCGCTTGTTGGGAGGCAACCCAATTTTATTTTTAGTTTCTTGCTTTTTGCTTCTGTTTAGGAATAAATCTTTTATCTAGCCTCTGGTTAGATGTGTCTTTATGTTTTAATTAGTGTTTGTGCCAAGTTAAACCTATAGGATCTTCTTGGATGATAGTTATTTGATCTTGCTGTAAATTCCAGAAACTTTCTGTTTGCGAAAATAATCGTTAAAAATCACCACAACGTGATAAAATATCGATTCCAATTGCTGCTGATCAATAAACAAATTGTCTAGGTCGTCCTATTTTTTCTGAATTTTTGGAGTTCCAGAAGTTTGCGTTAGTTACAGATTACTACAGACTGTTCTGTTTTTTACAGATTCTGTTTTTCGTGTGTTGTTTGCTTATTTTGATGAATCTATGGCTAGTAAAATAGTTTATAAACCATAGAGAAGTTGGAATAAAGTAGGTTTAACACCAATATAAATAAAGAATGAGTTCATTATAGTACCTTGAAGTGGTCTTTTGTTTTCTTTCGCTAACGGAGCTTACGAGATTTTCTGTTAAGTTTAGTGTTGTGAAGTTTTCAAGTTTTGGGTGAAAGATTTGTGGATTATGGAACAAGGAGTGGCAAGAGCCTAAGCTTGGGGATGCCCATGGCACCCCAAGATAATCTAAGGACACCAAAAAGCCAAAGCTTGGGGATGCCCCGGAAGGCATCCCCTCTTTCGTCTACTTCCATCGGTAACTTTATTTGGAGCTATATTTTTATTCACCACATGATATGTGTTTTGCTTGGAGCGTCTTGTATGATTTGAGTCTTTGCTTTTTAGTTTTCCACAATCATCCTTGCTGTACACACCTTTTGAGAGAGACACACATGATTCGGAAATTGTTAGAATACTCTATGTGCTTCACTTATATCTTTTGAGTTATATAGTTTTTGCTCGAGTGCTTCACTTATATCTTTTAGAGCACGGTGGTGGATTTGTTTTATAGAAACTACTGTTCTCTCATGCTTCACTTAGATTATTTTGAGAGTCCTACAAAACAGCATGGTAGTTTGCTTTAACAATGATAGGCATTCAAGATTAGAAAAAGGAAAAAAAAATCTTATGAGTGTGTTGAATACTATGAGAAGTTTGATGCTTGATAATTGTTTTGAGATATGAAGATGGTGATATTAGAGTCATCTAGTTGAGTAGTTTTGAATTTGAGAAATACTTGTGTTAAAGCTTGTGATTCCCGTAGCATGCACGTATGGTGAACCGTTATGTGATGAAGTCGGAGCATGATTTATTTATTGATTGTCTTCCTTATGAGTGGTGGTCGGGGACGAGCGATGGTCTTTTCCTACCAATCTATCCCCATAGGAGCATGCGCGTAATACTTTGCTTTGATAACTTGTAGATTTTTGCAATAAGTATATGAGTTCTTTATGACTAATGTTGAGTCCATGGATTATACGCACTTTTTCTTCCTTCCACCATTGCTAGCCTCTCTAATACCGCACACTTTTCGCCGGTATCATATACCCACCATATACCTTCCTCAAAACAGCCACCATACCAACCTATTATGGCATTTCCATAGCCATTCCGAGATATATTGCCATGCAACTTACCACCGTTTCGTTTATTATGACACGCTCCATCATTGTCATATCGCTTCGCATGATCATGTAGTTGACATTGTATTTGTGGCAAAGCCACCGTTCATAATTCTTTCATACATATTGCTCTTGATTCATTGCATATCCCGGTACACCGCCGGAGGCATTCACATAGAGTCATATTTTGTTCTAAGTATTGAGTTGTAAGTAAATAAAAGTGTGATGATCATCATTTTTAGAGCATTGTCCCAAGTGAGGAAAGGATGATGGAGACTATGATTCCCCCAAAAGTCGGGATGAGACTCTGGACGAAAAAAAGAGAAGAGGCCATAAAAAAAGAAAAGGCCCAAATAAAAAAAAAGAGAAAAAGAGAGAAGGGACAATGCTACTATCCTTTTACCACACTTGTGCTTCAAAGTAGCACCATGATCTTCATGATAGAGAGTCTCCTATGATATCACTTTCATATACTAGTGGGAATTTTTCATTATAGAACTTGGCTTCTATATTCCAATGATGGGCTTCCTCAAAATGCCCTAGGTCTTCGTGAGCAAGCGAGTTGGATGCACACCCACTTAGTTTCTTTTGTTGAGCTTTCATATACTTATAGATCTAGTGCATCCGTTGCATGGCAATCCCTGCTCACTCACATTGATATCTATTGATGGGCATCTCCATAGCCCGTTGATACGCCTAGTTGATGTGAGACTATCTTCTCCTTTTTGTCTTCTCCACAACCACCATTCTATTCCACATATAGTGCTATGTCCATGGCTCACGCTCATGTATTGCGTGAAGATTGAAAAAGTTTGAGAACACTAAAATTATGAAACAATTGCTTGGCTTGTCATCGGGGTTGTGCATGATTTAAATACTTTGTGTGGTGAAGATAGAGCATAGACAGACTATATGATTTTGTAGGGATAACTTTCTTTGGCCATGTTATTTTGAGAAGACATAATTGCTTAGTTAGTATGCTTGAAGTATTATTATTTTTATGTCAATATTAAACTTTTGTCTTGAATCTTTCGGATCTGAATATTCATACCACAATTAAGAAGAATTACATTGAAATTATGCCTAGTAGCATTCCACATCAAAAATTCTATTTTTATCATTTACCTACTCGAGGACGAGCAGGAATTAAGCTTGGGGATGCTTGATACGTCTCCAGCGTATCTATCATTTTTTATTGTTCCATGCTATATTATATTCTGTTTTGGACATTATTGGGCTTTATTATACACTTTTATATTATTTTTGGGACTAACCAATTAACCGGAGGCCCAGCCCAGAATTGCTGTTTTTTGCCTATTTCAGAGTTTTGCAGAAAAAGAATATCAAACGGAGTCCAAACGGAATGAAACCTTGGGGAATGTGATTTTCGGAACGAACGTGATCCAGAGGACTTGGACCCTACGTCAAGACATCAACCAGGAGGCCACGAGGTAGGGGGGCGCGCCCTCCACCCTCGTGGGCCCCCTGTTGCTCAAGAGGTAGCACCCGGCACTAGCCAAGTTCATGGTGGCGTCGCACTACACCTACAACACGCTGAAGATGCCTGGGCCGATGACCATCATCACCGTCCCCTCCGACAAGAAGGACTCGCTGATCTGCGCTGACCAACTCTACCGAGAAGCAGTTGCAGCGGCTGCCGCCAAGGCACTTGCTCCTGCCGCTGAAGCCCCGGGTGGGAAGAAGAAGACCGGCAAGACCTCTCGCACCCACTTCGGCAAGCGCACCTCTTCGGAGTGTTGTGCTACCATTGAGGACGTGCCAGAGAGCTCCACCGGCAAGAGTAAGAAATCCAGAGCTGCACCACCAGAGTCCAAGAGGGTGTCCGTCAAGGAGAATGGCACAGGAGGGGCTTTCACCATAAGCTCCACCCTCGACAGCAAATAGGAAAGTGCGCCCGTCACTTTTCTGCGGGCGAATGTCGATGTGTTTGCATGGCAAGCATCCAACATCTCCGGCGTTCCCAGGGAAGTGATTGAGCACCATCTTGCTGTCTGTCCCCATGCACGACCCGTCAAGCAAAAGGTCAGGAAGCAAGCTTTGGAACGGCAGGAATTCATCACAAAGGAGATCAGGAAGTTGGAAGCGGCGGGCTTGGTGAGTGGAGTGCTCCACCCGACGTGGCTGCCCAATTCGGTGGTGGTGCGCAAGGCAATCGGGAAGTGGAGGTTGTGTTTCGATTACACAGATATTAATAAGGCTTGTCCTAAGGACCCCTTCCCGTTGCCGCGCATTGACCAGATTGTTGACTCCACGGCTGGGTGCGATCTGTTATCATTCCTCGACGCCTACTCGGGCTACCACCAGATCTTCATGACAAAGGAAGATGAAGAGAAGACAACATTCATCACCCCATGTGGTACGTATTGCTTTTTACGAATGCCTTTCGGGTTGAAGAGTGCTGGCTCGACATTCGCAAGGGCGGTCCAAATTGGTTTTGAGCCCCAGCTACATAGAAATATGGAAGCTTATATGGATGACATAGTGGTCAAAACCAAGGACAAGGCAACCCTTGTACAAGACTTAGAAGAGACGTTTACCAACTTACGCAAGATCAACCTCAAGTTGAACCCGGAGAAGTGTGTCTTAGGCGTTCCGTCCGGAAAACTTCTTGGGTTCTTTGTGTTGCAGTGTGGGATCGAGGCAAACCCGGACAAGATCAAGGCTATTGAGCAGATCGAGGCACCCAAGCGGATCAAGGATGTGCGTCGGCTCACTGGCTGCGTTGCCGCCATGAGCATATTCATCTCCAAGTCCGCTGAGCGTGCCCTTCCCTTTTCAAAATCTTGAAGAAGGTGGGCCCAATGGAGTGGACCCCAGAGGCCGAGGCAGCGTTGCAGGATCTGAAGAAATACCTTTCCTCTACACCAATACTGGTTGCGCCTAAACCACAAGAGCTGTTGCTGCTGTATTTGGCGGCGACGAATCAAGTGGTCAGTGCCGCGCTAGTGGCACAGAGGGAGGTCGATGAAGAGGCAGTGGTGACGGCGGGACTGACGGATGGCAAGCCAGAGATTCCCCTGGCAGGGCCCGATGCCGGCAAGGCAAGGCCCCCGGCAGCGTCTGACGCCATCAGGACAGGGCCCACGCAATCAAAAGAGGTGGTGCAGAAGAAGAAGATGATGCAGCACCCAGTTTACTTTGTCAGCTCCCTCCTGCAGGGGGCTAGGTCAAGGTACTCTGGCGTGCAGAAATTGCTCTTCGGCCTCCTTATGGCCTCGAGGAAGCTGCGTCACTACTTCCAAGCCCACGAAATCACCGTTGTCACCCGCCTCCCGTTAAAACGGATACTGCATGACCCAGACACGACCGGAAGGATTGTGGAGTGGGCCTTGGAGCTTTCAAGCTTTGGTCTGAAGTTTGAAAGTACTTCGACAATCCAGAGCAGAGTCTTGGCGGAGTTCATTGCAGAATGGACCTCAATGCCTGACGAGGAAATCCAGGATACCACTCTCCCCGGCAAGGAAGCAAGTCACAATTGGATCATGTACTTTGACAGGGCTTTCTCGCTGCAAGGCGCCGGTGCTGGTGTGCTGCTCGTCGCACCCACCGGAGAGCACCTCAAGTATGTAGTCCAGATGCACTTTCCCAGGGAGATGTCCAGCAACAACACTGCTGAGTACGAGGGGTTGCTTGCCGGTCTCAGGATCGCGGCAGACCTCGGGGTCAAGAAGCTCATCGTCAGAGGTGATTCGCAGCTTGTCGTCAGACAAGTCAACAAAGATTATCAGAGCCCGTTAATGGAGGCCTACGTAGATGAGGTGAGGAAGCTGGAGGAGCGCTTTGACGGTATACAAGCGGAGCATGTTCCCCGAGCGGAGAACGACATCGCCGATTACCTGTCAAAGCGCGCTACATTCAAGCTACCTGTGGAACCAGGTACCTTTTTGCTTCGGTTAACTCAACCATCCGTCGAACCATCAGCGGAGCAGAACAAACAGAGGAAATCAGGCCCCGACAAGTACTTTCCCGCTGAGCCCCCGGGGGCCGCCGGCAAGGATGTTGCCGTGGATTCTGAGCTTGCCGAGGAGCGACTGATTCCGGCAGGCCGTCAAGCCCTGACCGTAGAGACGGCCGCTCCCATGGCAGAAGAAATGCCTTTGGTCCTTGTCGTCGAGCCCCAGGCTCCGGCATGGGCACAACATACCATCCGATTCCTCCAAACAGGGGAGCTTCCTGAGGAGCAGGAAGAAGCGGAGAAAGTAGCCCGTCGGTCTGCTATGTATCAATTCGTCGATGACGTCTTGTACAGGAAGAGACCAAACGGTGTGAAATTGAAGTGCATTCCCCGGGAGGAAGGACTGGAGCTGTTGGCAGAGATACACGGAGGCATATGTGGCTCCCACATAGGGTCAAGGGCCCTTGCTGGCAAGGTGTTCCGGCAGGGTTTCTTCTGGCCCACTGCCCTCCAGGATGCAACGGCACTAGTAACCAAGTGTGAAGCGTGTCAGTTCCATTCGAAGAAGCTTCATCAACCAGCTCAAGCCCTCCAAACAATTCCTCTCTCCTGGCCATTCTCGGTCTGGGGGCTCGACATCCTGGGCCCCTTCCCCCGTGCAGTCGGGGGCTTTGAGTACTTGTACGTTGCAATCGACAAGTTCACAAAGTGGCCGGAGGTGGAGGCAGTGAGGAAGGTAACAGCACAGTTAGCCGTCAAGTTCTTGAAGGGGCTAGTGTGCCGTTTTGGTGTGCCAAACAGAGTCATCACCGACAATGGCACGCAGTTCACAAGCCACGCCATCATGCAATACATCCAAGACCTCGACAGCAGGGTCTGTTTCGCTTCCGTGGCACACCCGCGGAGCAACGGCCAGGCGGAGAGGGAAAATGCTGAAGTGTTGTGAGGCCTGAGGACAAAGACTTTTTACAGGCTGCACAAGAGTGGAAGGCGCTGGATTGATGAGTTGCCGACGGTTCTTTGGTTGATCAGAATGACGCCAAGTCGAGCCACCGGCCAGACACCCTTTGCCCTAGTATACGAGGCAGAAGCAGTTCTCCCCACGGAACTCACATACGGGTCACCTCGAGTGCTCGCTTTATGACGAGTTTGAGCAAGAGCAATTGCGGCAAGATGACGCAACGCTCCTTGAGGAAGATCGTCTTCGGGCGGCTTTGAGAGCAGCACGTTACCAACCAAGCCTTGCGCCGCTACCATAGCCGCAAGGTTCATGCCCGAAGCTTTGAGGAAGGTGACCTTGTTGTTCGGCACGTTCAGTCGGCCAAGAATTCCAACAAGTTGACGCTGAAGTGGGAAGGCCCTTATCGGGTAATACGACTCACCAGGCCTGGCGCAGTCCACCTGGAGACCGAAGATGCTATTCCAGTGAGCAACTCCTGGAACATTGAACATCTTCGCAAGTTTTACCAATAAGGCGCGGTTGCCGGGCCCCCCAGCAAACTACCTTTTGTACAAGCCTTGCCGGCAAGGCACGTAACCCTCTGTACAAAGCCAGGCGCAGACCCTGAGCATAAATAAACGAAGCGCTGGCGCCCTAAGTTTTAGCATGCATGCTAGGTTAAGTCTCTCACTCGGTTAGGGTTGATAGTGTTGGAAATATGCCCTAGAGGCAATACTAAAATGGTTATTATTATATTTCCTTGTTCATGATAATTGTCTATTGTTCATGCTATAATTGTGTTATCCGGAAATCGTAATACATGTATGAATACATAGACCACAACATGTCCCTAGTGAGCCTCTAGTTGACTAGCTCGTTGATCAATAGATGGTTATGGTTTCCTGACCATGGACATTGGATGTCGTTGATAATGGGATCACATCATTAGGAGAATGATTTGATGGACAAGACCCAATCCTAAGCATAGCACAAGATCGTGTAGTTCGTATGCTAAAGCTTTTCTAATGTCAAGTATCATTTCCTTCATGAGATTGTGCAACTCCCGGATACCGTAGGAATGCTTTGGGTGTGCCAAACGTCACAACGTAACTGGGTGGCTATAAAGGTGCACTACGGGTATCTCCGAAAGTGTCTGCTGGGTTGGCACGAATCGAGACTGGGATTTGTCACTCCGTGTGACGGAGAGGTATCTCTGGGCCCACTCGGTAAGACATCATCATAATGAGCTCAATGTGACCAAGGAGTTGATCACGGGATGATGTGTTACGGAACAAGTAAAGAGACTTGCCGGTAACAAGATTGAACAAGGTATAGGAATACCGACGATCGAATCTCGGGCAAGTATCATACCGGTAGACAAAGGGAATTGTGTACGGGATTGATTGAATCCCCGACATCATGGTTCATCCGATGAGATCATCGTGGAACATGTGGGATCCAACATGGGTATCCAGATCCCGCTGTTGGTTATTGGCCGGAGAGATGTCTCGGTCATGTCTACATGCCTCCCAAACCCATAGGGTCTACACACTTAAGGTTCGATGATGCTAGGGTTATAGGGAAAGTTTGTACGTGGTTACCGAATATTGTTCGGAGTCCCGGATGAGATACCCACTAGTAGGAAAAGGGGCTTTTACCCCGGTTTGTAAGGGCCTTTTGTCCCGGTTTTCGAACCGGGACTAAAGGGTCGTTACTAAAGCCCTAACCCTTTAGTCCCGGTTCTTACACGAACCGGGACAGAAGGTCCTCCACGTGGCCGCTGCTGCCAGCCCAGGCAGGGGGGGCCTTTGGTCCCGGTTGGTGCCACCAACCGGGACCAATAGGCAGGCCTTTTTGTTGGAAATATGCCCTAGAGGCAATAATAAATTGGTTATTATTATATTTCCTTGTTCGTGATAATCGTTTATTATCCATGCTAGAACTGTATTGATAGGAAACTCAGATACATGTGTGGATACATAGACAACACCATGTCCCTAGTAAGCCTCTAGTTGACTAGCTCGTTGATCAATAGATGGTTACGGTTTCCTGACCATGGACATTGGATGTCGTTGATAACGGGATCACATCATTAGGAGAATGATGTGATGGACAAGACCCAATCCTAAGCCTAGCACAAGATCGTGTAGTTCGTTTGCTCAGAGCTTTTCTAATGTCAAGTATCATTTCCTTAGACCATGAGATTGTGCAACTCCCGGATACCGTAGGAATGCTTTGGGTGTACCAAACGTCACAACGTAACTGGGTAGCTATAAAGGTGCACTATAGGTATCTCCGAAAGTGTCTGTTGGGTTGGCACGAATCAAGACTAGGATTTGTCACTCCGTGTAAACGGAGAGGTATCTCTGGGCCCACTCGGTAGGACATCATCATAATGTGCACAGTGTGACCAAGGAGTTGATCATGGGATGATGTGAGTTACGGAACGAGTAAAGAGACTTGCCGGTAACGAGATTGAACAAGGTATCGGGATACCGACGATCGAATCTCGGGCAAGTAGCATATCGATAGAAAAGGGAATTGAATACGGGATTGATTGAATCCCCGACATCGTGGTTCATCCGATGAGATCATCGTGGAACATGTGGGAGCCAACATGGGTATCCAGATCCCGCTGTTGGTTATTGGCCGGAGAACGTCTCGGTCATGTCTGCATGGTTCCCGAACCCGTAGGGTCTACACACTTAAGGTTCGATGACGCTAGGGTTATAAAGGAAGTTTGTATGTGGTTATCGAATGTTGTTCGGAGTCCCGGATGAGATATCGGACGTCAGAGGAGTTCCGGAATGGTCCGGAGGTAAAGATTTATATATGGGAAGTCCTGTTTTGGTCACCGGAAAAGTTTCGGGTGCTATCGGTAATGTACCGGGACCACCGGGAGGGTCCCGGGGGTCCACCAGGTGGGGCCAGCGGCCCCAGAGGGCTGCGTGGGCCAAGTGTGGGAGGGGACCAGCCCCAGGTGGGCTGGTGCCCCCCCACAAGAGGCCCAGGGCGCAGGAAGGGGGGAAGGGGGAAACCCTAGGCTCAGATGGGCCTAAGGCCCATCTAGTGGGGCGCCCCCCTCTCCCCTCCCCTTGGCCGCCCCCCAAGCCCCATCTAGGGCTGGCCGCACCCCTTGGGGGGGAACCCTAGATGGGGGCGCAGCCCTCCCCCTCCCCTATATATATTGGGGTTTTGGGGCTGCCATACACATGAGAACACATCTCCCTCATGGCGCAGCCCTACCCCTCTTCCTCCTCCTCTCCCGCGGTGCTTGGCGAAGCCCTGCAGGATTGCCATGCTCCTCCACCACCACCACGCCGTCGTGCTGCTGCTGGACAGAGTCTTCCCCAACCTCTCCCTCTCTCCTTGCTGGATCAAGGCGTGGGAGACGTCACCGGGCTGCACGTGTGTTGAACGCGGAGGCGCCGTGGTTCGGCGCTTAGATCGGAATCAACCGCGATCTGAATCGCTACGAGTACGACTCCCTCATCCGCGTTCTTGCAACGCTTCCGCATCGCGATCTACAAGGGTATGTAGATGCACTCCCCTTCCCCTCGTTGCTAGATTACTCCATAGATTGATCTTGGTGATGCGTAGAAAATTTTGAATTTCTGCTACGTTCCCCAACAGTGGCATCATGAGCTAGGTCTATGCATAGTTTCTATGCACGAGTAGAACACAAAGCAGTTGTGGGCGTAGATGTTGCCAATTCTTCTTGCCGCTACTAGTCTTATCTTGTTTCGGTGGCATTGTGGGATGAAGTGGCCCAGACCGACCTTACACGTACGCTTACGTGAGACAGGTTCCACCGACTGACATGCAAATGGTAAATAGAAATTGGCATATCACGTTGTGGTTTTACGTAGGTAAGAAACATTCTTGCTAGAAACCTATAGCAGCCACGTAAAACATGCAACAACAATTAGAGGACGTCTAACTTGTTTTTGCAGGGTATGCTATGTGATGTGATATGGCCAAAAGGATGTGATGAATGATATATGTGATGTATGAGATTGATCATGTTCTTGTAATAGGAATCACGACTTGCATGTCGATGAGTATGACAACCGGCAGGAGCCATAGGAGTTGTCTTAATTTATTATATGACCTGCGTGTCAACGAAAACGCCATGTAATTACTTTACTTTATTGCTAACCGTTAGCCATAGTAGTAGAAGTAATAGTTGGCGAGACAACTTCATGAAGACACAATGATGGAGATCATGATGATGGAGATCATGATGATGGAGATCATGGTGTCATGCCGGTGACGAAGGTGATCATGCCGCGCCTCAAAGATGGAGATCAAAGGCGCAAGATGATATTGGCCATATCATGTCACTTTATGATTTGCATGTGATGTTTGTCATGTTTACATCTTATTTGCTTAGAACGACGGTAGCATAAATAAGATGATCCCTCACTAAAATTTCAAGAGATGTGTTCCCCCTAACTGTGCACCGTTGCGAAGGTTCGTTGTTTCGAAGCACCACGTGATGATCGGGTGTGATAGATTCTAACGTTCGAATACAACGGGTGTTGACGAGCCTAGCATGTACAGACATGGCCTCGGAACACATGCGAAACACTTAGGTTGACTTGACGAGCCTAACATGTACAGACATGGCCTCGGAACACAAGAGACCGAAAGGTCGAACATGAGTCGTATAGTAGATACGATCAACAAGGAGATGTTCACCGATGATGACTAGTCCGTCTCACGTGATGATCGGACACGACCTAGTTTGACTCGGATCGTGTATCACTTAGATGACTAGAGGGATGTCTATCTGAGTGGGAGTTCATTAAATAATCAGATGAACTTCATTATCATGAACATAGTCAAAAGGTCTTTGCAAATTATGTCATAGCTTATGCTTTAGTTCTACTGTTTAAGATATGTTCCTAGAGAAAATTTAGCTGAAAGTTGATAGTAGCAATTATGCGGACTAGGTCTATAAACTGAGGATTGTCCTCATTGCTGCACAGAAGGCTTATGTCCTTAATGCACCGCTCGGTGTGCTGAACCTCAGCGTCGTCTGTAGATGTTGCGAAACATCTGATGACTACGTGATAGTTCTAATGGTTTAGAATTGTGGCACCAAAGACGTTTTGAAACGTCGCAGAACATATGAGATGTTCCGAAGATTGAAATTGGGATTTCAGACTAGTGTCCACGTCAAGAGGTATCAGACCTCTGACAAGTTTCTTAAGCCTGCAGACTAAGGGAGAAAAGCTCAATCGTTGAGCATGTGCTCAGATTGTCTGAATACCACAATCGCTTGAATCAAGTGGGAGTTAATCTTCCAGATGAGATAGTGATGGTTCTCCATAGTCACTGCCACCAAGCTATTAGAGCTTCGTGGTGAACTATAACATATCAGGGATAGACATGATGATCCTTGAGCAACTCGCGATGTTTGACACCGCGAAAGTAGAAATCAAGAAGGAGCATTAATTGTTGATGGTTAGTAAAACCACTAGTTTCTAGAATGGCAAGGGCAAAAGGGATACTTCATGAAACAGCAAATCATTTGCTGCTCTAGTGAAGAATCCCAAGGTTGAACCCAAACCCAAGACTAAGTGCTTCTGTAATGAGGGGAACGGTCACTGAAGCGGAACTACCCTAGATACTTGGTAGATGAGAAGGCAGGAAAGGTCGACAGAAGTATATTGGATATACATTATATGAATGTGTACTTTACTAGTACTCCTAGCAGCACCAGGGTATTAGATACCGGTTCGGTTGCTAAGTGTTAGTAACTCGAAATAAAAGCTGCGGAATAAACGGAGACTAGCTAAAGGTGAGATGACGATATGTGTTGGAAGTGTTTCCAAGGTTGATGTGATCAAGCATCGCATGCTCCCTCTACTATCGAGATTTGGTGTTTGCGTTGAACATGATTGGATTATGTTTATCGCAATACGGTTATTCATTTAAGGAGAATAATGGTTACTCTGTTTATTTGAATAATACCTTCAATGGTCTTGCACCTAAAATGAATCTCGATCGCAGTGATACGCATGTTCGTGCCAAAAGATATAAAATAGTAATGATAATACCACATACTTGTGGCACTGCCATTTGAGTCATATTGGTATAGAACGCATGAAGAAGCTTCATGTAGATGGATCTTTGGACTCACTCGTTTTTGAAAAGATTGAGACATGCGAACCATGTCTATTGGTATATATGCATGAAGAAACTCCATGCAGATGGATCGTTTGGACTCACTTGATTTTGAATCACTTGAGACATGCAAATCATACCACATGGGAAAAATGACTGAAAAGCCTCGTTTTCAGTAAGATGGAACAAGAGAGCAACTTGTTGGATGTAATACATTTTGATGTGTGCAGTCCAATGAGTGCTGAGGCATGCAGTGGATATCATTAAGTTCTAACTTCACAGATGATTTGAGTAGATGCTGAGTGTATTTACTTGATGAAACACAAGTCTGAATTATTGAAAGGTTCAAGTAATTTCAGAGTGAAGTTGAAGATCTTCGTGACAAGAGGATAAAATGTCTGTGATATGATCATAGAGATGAGTATCTGAGTTACGAGTTCGGCACACATTAAGACATTGTGGAAAGTGTTTCACAATTAATACCGCCTGGAACACCATAGTGTGATGGTGTGTCCGAAGATCATAACTGCACCCTATTGGATATGGTGCATACCATGATGTTTCTTATCGAATTACCACTATCGTTTATGGGTTAGGCATCAGAGATAACCGCATTCACTTTAAATAGGGCACCACGCAATTCCGTTGAGACGACACCGTATGAACTATGGTTTAGAGAAACCTAAGCTGTCGTTTCTTGAAAGTTTGGGGCTGCGACGCTTATGTGAAAAGGTTTCAGGCTGATAAGCTCGAACCCAAAGCGGATAAATGCATCTTCATAGAATACCCAAAACAGTTGGGTATACCTCCTGTTTCAGATCTGGAAGTAAATAGGTCCTTTCTCGAGGAAAAGTTTCTCTCGAAAGAATTGAGTGGGAGGATGGTAGAGACTTGATGAGGTTGTTGAACCGTCACTTCAACTAGTGTGTAGCAGGGCACAAGAAATTGTTCCTGTGGCACCTACACCAATTGAAGTGGAAGCTTATGATAGTGATCATGAAACTTCAGATCAAGTCACTACCAAACCTCGTAGGACGATGAGGATGCGTGCTACTTCAGAGTAATACGTGATCCTGTCTTGGAAGTCATGTTGCTAGACAACAATGAACCTACGAGCTATGGAGAAGCGATGGTGGGCCCATATTCCGACAAATGGTTAGAAGCCATGAAATCCGAGATAGGATCCATGTATCAGAACAAAGCATGGACTTTGGTGGACTTGCCCGATGATCGGAAAGCCATTGAGATAAATGGATCTTTAAGAAGAAGACGGACGTGGACGGTAATGTTACCGTCTATGAAGCTCGACTTGTGGCAAAGAGTATTTCCACAAGCTCAAGGAGTTGACTACGATGAGATTTTCTCATCCGTAGCGATGCTTAAGTCCGTCGGAATCATGTTAGCATTAGCTGCATTTGTGAAATCTGGCAGATGGATGTCAAAACAAGTTTCCTTACCAGTTTTCGTAAGGAAAGGTTGTATGTGATACAATCAGAAAGGTTTTGTCGATCCTAAGGATGCTAAAAGATATGCTAGCTCCAGCGATCCTTCCATGGACTAGAGCAAGCATCTCGGAGTTAGAATATACGCTTTGATGGAGTGATCAAAGTTTTTGGGTTTATACAAAGTTTGTTAGAAACTTTTATTTACAATAAAGTGAGTGGGAGCGCTACAACATTTCTGATAAGTATATGTGAATGACATATTGTTGATCCGAAATGATGTGAAATTTCTGGAAAGCATAAAGGGTTGTTTGAAAGGAGTTTTTCAAAGGAAGACCTGGATAAAGCTGCTTATGTATTGGGCATCAAGATCTATAGAGATAGATCAAGACGCCTGATGATACTTTCAAAGAACGCACACCTTGACATGATTTTGAAAGAGTTCAAAATAGATCAGCAAAGAAGGAGTTCTTGGCTGTGTTACAAGTTGTGAGTATTGAGTAAGACTCAAGACCTGACCACAGCAGAAGAGAGAGAAAGGACGAAGGTCGTCCCCTATGCTTTAGACGTAGGCTCTACAGTATGCTATGCTGTGTACCGCACATGAAGTGTGCCTTGCCATGAGTTGGTCAAGGGGTACAATAGTGATCCGGGAATGGATCACATGACAGCGGTCGAACTTATCCTTAGTATCTAGTGGACTAAGGAATTTTCTCGATTATGGAGGTGAAAAGGAGTTCGTCGTAAAGGGTTACGTCGATGCGAACTTTGACACTCATCCGGATGACTCTGAGTAGTAAACCGGATTCGTATAGTAGAGCAGTTATTTGAAATGGCTCCAAGTAGCGCGTGGTAGCATCCACAAGATGACATAGATATTCGTAAAGCACACACGGATCTGAAAGGTTCAGACCCGTCGACTAATAACTTCTCTCACAAGCATAACATGATCAAACCAGAACTCATTGAGTGTTAATCACATAGTGATGTGAACTAGACTGTTGACTCTAGTAAACTCTTTGGATGTTGGTCACATGGTGATGTGACCTATGAGTGTTAATCACATGGTGATGTGGACTAGATTATTGACTCTAGTGCAAGTGGGAGACTGTTGGAAATATGCCCTAGAGGCAATAATAAATTGGTTATTATTATATTTCCTTGTTCGTGATAATCGTTTATTATCCATGCTAGAACTGTATTGATAGGAAACTCAGATACATGTGTGGATACATAGACAACACCATGTCCCTAGTAAGCCTCTAGTTGACTAGCTCGTTGATCAATAGATGGTTACGGTTTCCTGACCATGGACATTGGATGTCGTTGATAATGGGATCACATCATTAGGAGAATGATGTGATGGACAAGACCCAATCCTAAGCCTAGCACAAGATCGTGTAATTCGTTTGCTCAGAGCTTTTCTAATGTCAAGTATCATTTCCTTAGACCATGAGATTGTGCAACTCCCGGATACCGTAGGAATGCTTTGGGTGTACCAAACGTCACAACGTAACTGGGTGGCTATAAAGGTGCACTACAGGTATCTCCGAAAGTGTCTGTTGGGTTGGCACGAATTGAGACTGGGATTTGTCACTCCGTGTAAACGGAGAGGTATCTCTGGGCCCACTCGGCAAGACATCATCATAATGTGCATAGTGTGACCAAGGAGTTGATCATGGGATGATGTGAGTTACGGAACGAGTAAAGAGACTTGCCGGTAACGAGATTGAACAAGGTATCGGGATACCGACGATCGAATCTCGGGCAAGTAGCATACCGATAGACAAAGGGAATTGAATACGGGATTGATTGAATCCCCGACATCGTGGTTCATCCGATGAGATCATCATGGAACATGTGGGAGCCAACATGGGTATCCAGATCCCGCTGTTGGTTATTGGCCGGAGAACGTCTCGGTCATGTCTGCACGGTTCCCGAACCCGTAGGGTCTACACACTTAAGGTTCGATGACGCTAGGGTTATAAAGGAAGTTTGTATGTGGTTACCGAATGTTGTTCGGAGTCCCGGACGTCACGAGGAGTTCCGGAATGGTCCGGAGGTAAAGATTTATATATGGGAAGTCCTGTTTTGGTCACCGGAAAAGTTTCGGGTGCTATCGGTAATGTACCGGGGCCACCGGGAGGGTCCCGGGGGTCCACCAGGTGGGGCCACCGGCCCCAGAGGGCTGCGTGGGCCAAGTGTGGGAGGGGACCAGCCCCAGGTGGGCTGGTGCGCCCCCCGACAAGAGGCCCAGGGCGCAGGAAGGGGGGAAGGGGGAAACCCTAGGCTCAGATGGGCCTAAGGCCCATCTAGTGGGGCGCCCCCCTCTCCCCCCTTGGCCGCCCCCCAAGCCCCATCTAGGGCTGGCCGCACCCCTTGGGGGGGGGACCCTAGATGGGGGCGCAGCCCTCCCCCTCCCCTATATATATTGGGGTTTTGGGGCTGCCATACACATGAGAACACATCTCCCTCATGGCGCAGCCCTACCCCTCTTCCTCCTCCTCTCCTGCGGTGCTTGGCGAAGCCCTGCAGGATTGCCACGCTCCTCCACCACCACCACGCTGTCGTGCTGCTGCTGGATGGAGTCTTCCCCAACCTCTCCCTCTCTCCTTGCTGGATCAAGGCGTGGGAGACGTCACCGGGCTGCACGTGTGTTGAACGCGGAGGCGCCGTGGTTCGGCGCTTAGATCGGAATCAACCGCGATCTGAATCGCTACGAGTACGACTCCCTTATCTGCGTTCTTGCAACGCTTCCGCATCGCGATCTACAAGGGTATGTAGATGCACTCCCCTTCCCCTCGTTGCTAGATTACTCCATAGATTGATCTTGGTGATGCATAGAAAATTTTGAATTTCTGCTACGTTCCCCAACACTTTTGTCCCGGTTGGTGTCACCAACCAGGACCAATAGGCATCCACGCGTCAGCATTTCAGGGGCTGGGTTTTTTGTTTTTTTTGAAGGGGGGGTTGGGGGGTTAATTTAGGTGTTTCATATATTGTGGTAGCTAGCTAATTAATAGAGAGAAGTGTCCTCTCTTATCTCCGTGCTTGGTCGACGCTACGTACTAGCTAGTAATCAAATGAAGGAAACAGAAGATCGTTATGAACATATGCATACAGAGAGAAGTGATATCGACCACCTCTCCTTCTCCGAGAGATTGGTCGAACAACAAGTTCTCGTATATCTATCCGACACTACCGGCTACATATATACAATAATTATCTCTTACAATACAATCTCCTAATTAAATTGTAAGAACACAGGGTCCACATAGTATTCTCCGTTTTCAGCGATCACGTGGTCAAGGAAGAATGCCGCCAATTCCTCTTGAATTGCTCGCATACAATCTGGTGCTAGGAGTTCATCCCGCTTCAGAAACATCTAATTTGAAGAAGGGGGTCAATACATATATATATGAATAAATGAAACTCAACACAAATGATGGTAATAAAATAAAATTGTGAATATTATTTCTTACGCACTTCATATTGTTCGTCAGAGTAGCCCCGCTCACAGGTCGTGTAGCGGATGGACTCGCAAATGTAGTATCCACAGTAATTATTCCCGGGTTCCTGCCACAACCACTTTACAAGAAATAGAGGTCAATCAAACTGATAAGCAAGCATGCTAAATGGTATTGATGAAACTAGCACTTGAATCACTAGGAGATGCGCGGAACATGCTACTATAGTACTTACTTTCGGGTGTTTAAATTGCAGCTTCTTCGGCAGTCCCGGAGCTTTTGTGGTAAATTTTCTCCAAACCCTGCTAGACAAAGAAAACAATTACTTGATATCAGGAAATGAACAAAGTTGCTGATATGGTGGATAATGATCGATTTAACTTACTTCTCGAGCATTTGAGTCATGTTCGCATAGTCCTGGGGATCTTTTCGTCTCGAGTCTAAGACGGTTACTACTCCCTGCTCAAGCTTAATCTCTAGGAGAATAAAGTGGAAGCTGCGCATGCATGCATAAGTCATCAATTACATTACCATAACCTGGACTAATAAGGGAAACCCAATATGCACAAGACAGTAACACTCACTTGAAGTTGTAAGGAAAGAGTATTATATCTTTGTTTTGATTTAATACCAACGATCGTAGCAAGTTGGCCTCGGCTTCTTTGGGATGTTTTTCAACCGTATATGCATCTATGAGATTTGTGTTAATGAACCCAATATCTCTTGGAGCTGCTAACACATAACTGCCGGGAGGATCTTCATCCCTTCCTGTCTAATTACATCATAAACTTGGGTCGCTAAGACCGTGGATAGCTAGCATGGCCGGGGGGCCACAAAAACCCTTTGTAACACATATGTAATTGTTCCTTTGTGAGTAATACAAAGTCAGTGGGAGCCTCTCCCACTGTCGTTCTTCTTCAAAAAAAAACCCAATATCACCGATTTGTCTTTTCTTCAATTCGGCGATCTTCAATCTGCATAATATAGTGAGGATAATTATAAATACATGCAATGAAAGAGCTGACCTATATAGAGAGACTTAATGACAGAAGTAGTACTACTTACAGACAGTAGCAAGTGATCGTTGTTTTATCGAGGGCCTTTTGATTGTAAAACTGGAAGAAATCCTCAAATGGAACATTCAGCCGTTCAATTCCAACGAGGTCATGCTCCGGTTTAACTCTCAGCATCAAAGTACTCATCCCATCAGACTCTCTGCAGGTTTTCATGTACCAATCATGTAATCTTCACATCATCGTTGTTAGAGATCTTTCATCTTTGACGAGAGGCTTCCCGTAATGGTATTTGTGTTCGTCCACCTCCATGATTTCATAATGTACATCGTCGGGCAGGTAATCTCCAAGATTGCTATAACCGGGCACCATCCTCGGATCATTAGTGACGATGTCTTTTGACACTTTGAGCGGGGGGCACGATTGGTTCGCTTGTTCGCCGAGCTGGGCAATTTTTTTCCTAGCTCGTCGTTCTTTTAACCTTTGATCACTGACAGTACTTCCCGACCGCTCCGCTTCGGCATATGTCTTTGCAAGAATGCGCTCATAGTTGCCTCTCGGCGGAGACTTTGGTGGTTTTGTCAGGGCAGCCAGAGTGCGCTTTGCTTTCACCGGATCTACCTTCTCCTCCGGAGGTGGATGTTTCTTTGCTTTCACCCCTTCAAAGAAGTTTGTCACTTCGGCTGGCACGATCTTCCTGGTTTCCTCCTTGGTCCTCTCGTATGGTAACTTCTCTGGAGTCTTCAAAGAAGGACTAAATCTATATTGCCTCCCGCCTCTGGCAGCTGTACTGCTAGACGCCGGCAGAGCAGACGGAGCGGCTGCGGCTGTCTTCTTTCCTTGCTTACGAGGCGGAGGAGAAGGACTACGACGCGCCGGAGCAACTGCAGCGGCGGCGGGTCTCTTCCGCCCTTGCTGACGAGGCGGAGAAGGAGGAGGCTGGCTGCTCTAGCGCGCCGGCGCAGGCGGAGAAGGAGGCGGAGTGCCGCCACGCACCGGAGAAGGATGCTGAGTGCCCTGATCACTCACCGGAGGAGGAGGCGGAGGAGGAGGCAGAGTGCCGCCACGCGCCGGGGAAGGAGGCTGAGTGCCCTGATCACTCGCCAGAGGAGGAGGCGGAGGAGGAGGCGGACTGCCCTTACTCGCCGGAGCCGTCCAGTTCAGAAGGTTGATGAGCTCCTTCCGCCATAGGCACGGAGTCTTCAGAGCTAAACCCAGCCGAGTCTCCCCTTCACCGGTAGGGTGGTCAAGCTGGAGGTCCTCAAATCCCTCCGTTATTTCATCCACCATCACGCTAGCATATCCTTCTGGAATCGGCCGGCAGTGGTAGGTTGCGCCGGGTTCAGGAGGTAAAACAGAGCCAATAGCCGCCTTGACTTTGAAGTTCTGCCATTGCGCCATAAGGTGGCAATGTTGAGACTCCGTGATAGCATCCACGGGGTAGCTAGAAGGAGCCGTCAAGACATGCTCTAGCTAAAGCAGCTAGGTGGAAGCCACGCTGCTTCTCCGCTGAGATGGCGGGGTAGCTTCGGGGATAGTTTCGGCATGTCGATTGCTGTCTCGTTCCTCTAGCGCTTGAACCCTTTCGTGCAGCTTCTGAATTTGGGTCTGCTCCATTTTTTTCCTCCTCTCCTGGCTTTTGTAACCGCATGCGTCCGGAAAACCAGCCTTCCACGGAACGGAGCCTGGCGTGCCTCGTGTCCGTCCAGGGTGCTCAGGATTCCCGAGGGCCATTGTGAGCTCGTCATTCTCTCTGTCTGGAACGAACGTCCCTTCCTGCGCTGCATCGATATATTGCTGAATCTTCTTGACTGGTATTCTCAAAAGCTCGTTCGTCCAAACGCACCTCCCTGATACAGGGTCCAAGGTTCCGCCAGCCCCGAAGAACCAAGTCCGGCAACGGTCTGTCCAGTTCAGTGTCTGTGGTTCGATCCCTTTTTCAAGTAGATCATTCTCAGCCTTGGCCCACTTAGGCCGGGCTTTGAGGTAGCCACCTAACCCCGTGCGATGGTGAAGCTTCTTCTTCGCACATTCTTCTTGTTTGTCGCTGACATCTTCTTACTCTTTTCTGATGTCTTGTGGGCCACAAATGCGGGCCAGTGATCTCTGATCTTCTCATGCCGGCCGATGAATTCTGGTGTCTCTTCTTTGTCGACAAACGTTTTCAGCTCATTCTTCCACCTCCTGAATAGGTCTGCCATCTTCTTAAGAGCATGAGACTTGATTAATTGCTCTTTAACTGGCTTCTCCGGATCCTCCTCTGGCGGTAGGGTGAAATTTGCCTTCAGCTCGGTCCAAAGATCATCTTTCTGCATATCATTGACATAAGACACCTCAGGGTCTTCCTTCTTAGGCTTATACCATTGGTGGATGCTGATCGGGATCTTGTCCCTAACTAGAACCCCGCACTGAGCAGCAAATGCATCCTTTGTCCGGATGGGTTCAATCGGTTGGCCGTCGCGCGCGATTGCTGTGATCTCAAACCTTTCATCCGAGCGCAACTTTCTCTTCGGGCCTCGTCTCTTTACCGCAGTTGTGCTCGATCCGGAGGGCTAGAAAAAAGAAGAAAGACGAGTGTTAATTAATATGTGTACATACCAAAACAATGAATGCATCAATTAGCTAGTCAGCACAGGCTTAACTAATATATTTACCTGGCCGGACTCTGTTTGGTCACCGGAGCCGTCACCACGGGCTCCTTCTTGCACCAGCATTGGGTCACCGGAGCCATCATAATCATGTCTTTCCTCCTCCACTCTTCGATCACCGTAGCCTGCTTCTTCACCCTGTTCTTCCAGACCATCATTGTCGTTAAGATACGACAAGATATCACCTCCGGCTAAGATTATGTCCCCCAACACCTCTTCTGCTTGCTCGTCTCGTCCGTGCTCCATTGTTTCTGCAAATATTACAACATGGCAATTATTACACAAACATGACAGCAGGTGGTTAGTGCAAACGTAGACCTAGCTTATTCCGGGTTTGGGGTGGCCTCAGCAACGCTTCAAGGGTAGGGGCGCGGCGGGAGGGGGTAGGAGACCGACATCGTTTTTTTCTACGGTTTGGGTGTCCTCGAGAGTTTTGGTCGAGCGAGAGGGCCGGGGGGGTGCTCCCGTGGTATAAGTTATCACGGTCGAGAGGGGGTATAAATATCGACCGTCCATCATGTCGAAGTTATCTAGGAGGGAGTTATATATATCGACAACGACGACATACATACATGGGAAAATAATGTTATCGGGGAGGGGGTATATCGAACCCCCCCCCCACGTGTTGAAGTTATCGGGAGGGGGTTATATCGACAACGACAATGAACGTACATGGGAAAATAATATTATCAGGGAGGGGGTATATCGACCCCCCCTCGTGTTGAAGTTATCGGGAGAGGGGTATATCGACGACGACAGACCTGATAAAACATAAGAAAACGAAGAAGAAACAAAATGAGGAGAAGAAGAAAAGGAATAGAGGAGAAGATCAAAGAAAAAAAGAAGAAAAAAAAGAGGAGAAGAAGAAAGGAATAGAGGAGAGAAGAAGAAAAAATAGAATTTTTTCTATTTTTTCTTCTTCTCTTCTATTCCTTTCTTCTTCTCCTCTTCTTTTTCTTCTTTCTTCCTCTTCTTATTTATTTCTCCTCTTCTTCCTCTCCTCTTCTTCTCCTTTCTTCCTCTTCTTATTTTCCTTTTTCCTCTCATTCATAAAAAAATGTTCAAATAGAAAATTTTGAAAAAAAGTAAAGGTTTTGCCTAATGCATTGTTCATATGAATATACAAACATTTGCATATTCTACAATAATTAATATCACCAAAAAAATCTATGAACAGAAAAAAATCCTAACTTTTCTAAAAATCTATCTTTTGCATATATACATGAACATATACACAGAGAACATATATACACAGAGAACATATATACATGAACATACATATATATACACAGAGAACATATATACATGAACATACATATATACATTTTTATAAAAATGCAATAAAAAGACAGGGAGGAAGGGGGCAGTGCCGGCCCTGACCAAGGCGACGGCGGCGCGTCGGGGCAGGGGCAGAGGCGACGGCGGCGTGGTCGGG